>NW_024621713.1:0-1756 GCF_008729295.1 Plectropomus leopardus | reverse complement strand
TATTTATTTACTCATCTATTTGTATCTATTAATTAATTAATTTAATTTGAATATGTAAAAAAACAAACAAAAAACAAATATCACCCCTTGTCCATATCTCAAGCAATTTATTCAAAATTTAATTTTAAAAAATCCCTCTCTCTTTTACAACTCACATAAAAAAACAGCGATAAATTTGTATTTATTTATTTATGAAGTTATACATATACATAAAAAACACAAAGGTTTTATCCATAGGGTTTGAGACGGCTGATAATTGGCTCATAACTGCCAATATTTGATGATAAATGACGCACATTTGCTTTTTTATCTCTACTTGTGTCTCACAAAATCCTTCCTTCATAACAGGAACACAACATGTGGCTGTAAAATACAAACAGCTGTGATTTTGGGTGATATTTCATCTCTCGTTCTGTCTCTGACCTCCAGGGGCGTTTTAGGAAAGCAGGGCTACCAGTGTCAAGGTAAGACGGTGTCTCTGCACTCCTGTCTTCAGTGTGTCTCAGTCTTAATTCCTGGTTGTCCCGATTATCAGACGCTCTGAACACAACCTCTAAATGTGTGTGTGTGTGTGTGTGTGTGTGTGTGTGTGTGTGTGTGTGTTCCTGCAGTGTGTACCTGTGTGGTCCACAAGCGCTGCCATGAGCTCATCATCACCAAGTGTGCAGGGATGAAGAAGCAGGAGGACACCGTGGAGGAGGTACCCGTCTGCGCTTCGTTTTTTTAATGCCTCACCTGGAAAAACACTGACTAAAGTAAAATGCAATGTTTTTCTGTCTAAATGGAATAAATCAGATCGTTTTTAAAGGAGGAGAATTTAAAGGATCAAATGACATGAAAAATAGGCACTTTTACACCACAAGAGCACCAGAAGAACCTGCTGGAGCTGCATGTTTCCCCGTTTGTGTTCAGCTGTCATTCCCTTTCTCTTTTGCTCCCGTCATTTCTCATCTGTCAGCTATGAGAAAAAGGAATAAATAACCAAAAAAGGAGTTTTGTCGAGGCAGCGACAGTCACGTTCCCACATTGTTTCAGTCAGATCAGATCGTCCACACTGCTGCAGGTTTGTCTCACTGTCCGTCTGCGTCTCTCACAGCCGGTCGGCTCTCAGAGGTTCAGCGTCAACGTGCCGCACAAGTTCAGCATCCACAACTTTAAAGTCCTCACCTTCTGCGACCACTGCGGCTCTCTGCTCTGGGGTCTGCTGCGGCAGGGACTCCAGTGTAAAGGTAACACGTCCATCTAATGTCTGAGATAATAAAAGTGTGGAAAATCATCAACCTTGGTGCGTTTACACGACCTGCACAAAATAATTATCTCTTAAAATAACTGACAGAAACGCATTGTTTGTTCACTCCTTGTAAATAATTTCTGTGTGTGTGTGTGTGTGTGTGTGTGTCAGTGTGCAAAGTGAATGTCCACAGGCGCTGTGAGAGTAACGTAGCTCCTAACTGCGGCGTGGACGCCAGAGGAATCGCTAAAGTCCTCTCCGACCTCGGAGTCACGCCAGACAAGATCTCCAACAGCGCCCAGAGACGGAAAAAGGTGAGTCACCTCGTCCACACGTTTTTGAAAAACATCCACAAGCTTTTGCTCAGAAGCATTAGATTATTTTGAATGTATGAATTAACAGTTTTTAAATGCAAGAGATGTCCCAGAAACTGCAAGAAATTGGAAAAATGGTAAAGAAAATGACCTGAAAATTAGTTTTAAAACTTTATATTTCTAATATTTTTTTAATAGGGAAAAAGTCCAG
>NW_024621712.1:0-1732 GCF_008729295.1 Plectropomus leopardus | reverse complement strand
AATAAAATAAAAGTAAATTAATCAATATAAGAAAAAAATAAACAAAAAAGAAAATTTAAAAGAAAATAAAAATGGTAGTCGCTGATGTCCAGGGTTTCAGGCCTGAGGATTGAAGACCTATGGGGGAAGGACTAGTAGTCACAGCCTGTACACAGATGCACAGGCACACACATCTTGATGTATATTTAAACTATCGCGATCCCACACAGGGGTTAGATGTGTGTGGCGGACAGGTGGCAAGACATGCGTCAGGATGAATGTGACATGTAGTGTGAAAATGCTTCGAGTGTTCAAAAGAATAAAAAAGTGCTCTACAAGTGCAAGTCCATTTGCAAACTGTTGTCCATGCAGTTCACAGCCTAAACGAGCGGCACTATCCACACACAAGCAGTGTGTGTGCGCTCGAGCCTGCAGTTTAGTCACAAATACTGCAAACGTCATGTTCCCTCACTGGCCTCCCACCTATTAACACAAAGGCAACCAATCACTAATGCTTGTATTTAAATAATGTACAGTATAGCGCATGGTCTAAAGTACATGATGCAAGTTCATTTAGAGCACATCCAACTCTACTTTTGCTCGTTAAACTGTACATAATTTGGACACAAAGTAAGGCGCAAGGGGCAAAAGGGTTGTGTTTCATAACTTTAATTAATTATAGTTGTGTTTTAGGGCGTAACATGAATTCATTTTCTATTCCCTTTAATAGCCAGGTATGCTTGCACATGTGGGGCATTGCTATTTACATGGTGGATTTAGCAAATTGGAGAGGTGGGTTGTTTGTGCTGAGAGTACTGCAGTAAGAGCAGTACTGTCACGGCAGCAAATATCATTTATGCACATTTAAGCAGCAAAAGTGTAGTTATAAACTTGACAGAACAAACAACTAAACTTTTAGCTTCTGAAATATGAATGAAGTTGCGCTGCTCCTCGGGCATAAATGCGCACAGCATCTCTTGCAATGAGAAGTCAGACAGCAGCACTGCAGCTCTGCTACAATCACATTTTAGAGAATGTAATTAAGTTTTCCTTATTAATTATGTATTATGTGTGCGTGTGACAAGCAGAGTCTATGTGCGGAAAATGCCAAGCCATTGACTGGAGACGCAATCATTTTCTGCTGCCTCAAAACAGCATTATGCCAACAATACGCCTGACTACACCTCATTTTAAGCTCATGGGCATTCAGATGGGGGCAAGAACATTTTCTACTTACACAACCTGGGTGCTGGCCATTAAAATAACGATTGCACTGGTCTGAAACTAGCAGTTACAGTTGCAACGTGCACCGGGTGTAAGATGGGGTCGTCATTGGTTTTGGTCTGAAAAGATTTTACACATCTGTTGTAGTTCTCAAACAACAGACACTTAATATAAACATGAACACCAACCTTACGAGTTGCAAAGGTAGGACATACTGTTTGCTCACATTCAGGGGACAAAGCCCTCAAGCAGCTGTAAGAATTCTGAATCTGTTGTCACAAAGTCTGCTGAGAAACAAGCTCAGGGTGGTTGGATGGGTCCAAACAATGTCATTGACTTTGTCACGGGACGCTGTGTCAAAGCTGCTTGCTAACTATATCCTGCCAACAGAAAACACTGATTTCTTTTAACCACAACCAATCATTTTCAAACTTAACCAAGTCTTTTTTGTGCCTTAACTTTAACCAACCTTCACCATAGCGTTATCAGACTAGAAATTGGTGTTATTTTTGCAACTAATTTGTTTTGG
>NW_024621711.1:0-1259 GCF_008729295.1 Plectropomus leopardus | reverse complement strand
TCCATTAGGAAAAAGTACCTGGTACCTGGTACAACCTTTTTAGTACCTGCTCTGCTGGGATTGTAAAAACAGCCGACCGGGTACTAAGAGGTACTAAAAGGTGACGTGGACACACTGCAGACCACTGATTGGTCAGAGAGAAACGTCACCACGTCATCAATGCACAGATGGAATACTCTGAACAGCACAAACATCAAAGCTATTGTAGCAGCCGCGGTCTTGTATCACTTTTCTTCTTTCCCAAAATGGCAACCAGAAAGATGACGCCGTGGTTGCTTGAGGAGGTGCAAACATTCCTCACCTTGCTGGCCGACAAGCGTATCCAGCGAATGCAAGTCTGTGTGTATGCATAGTTCAAATTACAGAAGAGCAAAGGGCAGCTCGGCTCCTCCAAGACATTTAGGGGTAGCTCTAAAAAATGGTTCACTATTGTGTTACAGATTATATATTTTCTGCACATAAGGGTTCCTTAAATAATAAAAAAAAGGAAGTAATATGTCAATGTGTTTATTCACTCTTTCCATTCCATTTCCGAACATCTGTCTCCACGTGTTTATCCCTGCTGTGGCCATCTGTGTGTGAAGCGGTGCTGCGCTCCACTTCCTACATTTACGTAGTCACCTGAACTCCTCATCATCTGTCAGAAGGGACAGAGAGAGAGAGGAAATGATACTGGCGGGTATTAGTAGAATCTTTTTCGCAGTAACCCTGTTATTGGCCGCGTACTGCTGCACACTTTATGAATGTTACATGTTGTAGTAGAGATGCCCACCGCAAATGGGGCTCCCCCGAAGTAAGAGTGTCCTACAGCATCGCTATGACGACCAGCTACACTGAGCCTATACTATCTTCAAATGGAAAACGACAACCAGAAAAGTACCCGATACCAAAGGCGAGTAGAGAAGAGTAAAGTAGAGTAGAGCCAGTACAATGTAGTGGAAAAGCGCTCCATGTCATCATCTTTTCCTAAACCACTGTAACTTTACTTGACTAAAGATAAAAATACTTTACTAGCCAAAACCTAACTTTTGTTACTTTGCTTGACTAAACCTAACTGTCATAATTTTAACAAAACTTAGGCTTTTTGAAAAAGTAGTTGTTTAAATATAAAACATTAACCCTAACCAAACTGTATGCTGGATTGGTGCCTATTTTGTAAATATACTGTATAACCACATTTTAGTATATTGGGGATTTAACAAAGTAGTATAAAATTATATATTAGTATATTTAAAACAAAACACAAGGAGAATTTTTAA
>NW_024621710.1:0-3339 GCF_008729295.1 Plectropomus leopardus | reverse complement strand
AAAATAGCATTGTGAAAAAATGATCAAAACACCAAGGCTATAGTATGACGAAAATGTCAAAAAAAACCACCTAAAAACCACTTAGTATAGCATGTTGTAGCGGTTATTAATAACTACGTTAGAATTTGGATTTTTCACTGGTTAAAGTAAAATGAACACCATTCTCCATTTAGGAGAAGATTAAATTTTTAATTTTGACAGTTTCAAAACATGTCATAACTTTAATCAGTCTCACAATCTGTACCGCTTATCCTGTATAAATCGATCTTGTTTCTGTCATGAAATAATATCCACAGACAAGGACTTGGTGTTAAATGAAATATTTTATTTAGGTTAAGGTTAAGAAAATGATGAGTAAATAGAGGAAGTTGTATGACATATAAAGGACAGTGAACAAATGAAAGGGAACCTAAGCGATGTATGTTCAGGTGATGTAAATGATTAATTATTGATGATAGTCGGTAGAAATATGTGACCGTCTAAAACACGGATGCGCGCTGAACGGTAAATTAGAATTTAGAAATTTGGCATTAAAGCTTCACTATACGACATCAGCTCTGATCACTAGAAGATGTTATTCTGCCTACTTTTGCCGACTTGGTTAGACTTCTCCGGGGAGGTCCAGGTCGTTGCTTCACTCCGGTGGAGAGCTGCTGCACGTCTTCCAGACGAGGTGACCCGCTGAAAGGTGGCGGCGGCCGGGCAGGTGGAGTCGCTGTGCGGTGGTCTTTAATTGGCCTCGATGTCCGCCTCAGCGAAATGGTAAAAGTCTTTCAACAAAGTCTTTAAGGGCAGGCAATGGATGCTGATAGTTTGTGCAGCAGGTGTTGCTTCTAGATCCGTGGCAGAATGGCCAAAAACCGCTTACTATGGTATGGTGAAAAATGTCAAATCTGACGTCCCAAAAATGGATGAAAACTGCTTATTATAGCTCATAGGGACGCGCCATAGCATAGCATGTTGAAAAAAAGGGCCAAAAAAGGCCCAAAAGTCATACAATAGTATGTAGAAAAAATGGCAGATAAACCGCATACTGTAGTATGGTGAAAAATGTCAAATTTTGACGTCCCAAAAATGGGTGAAAACCACTTATTTTAGCTCATAGGGACGCGCCTTAGCTTAGCATGTTGAAAAAAGGGCAAAAAAAGGCCCAAAAGTCATACAATTGCATGTCGAAAAAATGGCGGAAAAATTGCATACTAAAGCATGGTGAAAAATGTCAAATTTTGACATGTCCAAACAATGGCTGAAAACCGCTTATTGTAGCTCGTAGAGACGCTCAATAGTACAGCATGTCGGAAAAAAGGCCAAAAATGTCATAATATAGCATGTCGAAAAAATGGCTGAAAACCGCATAGTATAGTATGCCAAAAAAATCTCAAATTTTGACACTTTCAAAAATTTCGCTGAAATCTGCATATTATAGCTTTTTGAGTATTTATTATAGTATGTATGTATAGTATGTATTATAGTATTATGTTTTGGCATGACACATAGCATGAAGATTTGATCAGAGTTTTGGTGACATGCTGTAACATAATGTTTTTTGTCAAATTTTGGACAACATATACGGTGATGTTTTGGGCAGATTTTGGATGACATACTATACTATGATATTTTGGTCAGATTTTGGACGAAATACTATTGTACAATGTTTTGGTCACATGTTGGACGACATACTATACTATGATGTTTGGGTCAGATTTTTGACGACATACTATGGCATGAAGTTTTGGTAAAATTTCTGACGACATACTATACTGTGACATTCTGGCCAGATTTTGGATGGCATGCATGCTATACTATGATGCATTGGTCAGATTTTCAAAGACATACTTTACTATGACCGTTTGGTCAGATTATGCACCACATTCCTTACTGTGAGGTTTTGGTCAGATTTTGGACAGCATACTATACTATCATGTTTTGGTCAGATTTTGGATGACATTCTATACAATGACTTTTTAGTCAGATTTTTGATTACATAGTATACTATGACATTTTGGTGACATTTTTTACTACATACTATACCATGACATTTTGGTAAGATTTCTGCTGACATACTATACTGTGATATTTTGGTCAGATTTTGGACTGCATACCATACTATGGCAGTTTTGTCAGATTTGAGGACAACATGCTATATTATAACAATTTTGACAACATAATATACTGTGACATTTCTGGAAGATTTTGAACGATATACTACCCTATGACGTTTTGGTCAGATTTTGGACAATATACTATAGTATGAAGTTTTAGTCAGATTTTTGACGATATACTATAGTGTGACATATATGTCAGATTTTGGACGACATACTGTACTATGACGTTTTTTGTGAAATGTTGATGAAATTCTATAGTATGACGTTTGGGTCGGATTTTTGACAACAGTTTCAATGTTTTGGTCAAATTTTTGATGACATAATATACAATGATGTTTTGGTCATATTTTTAACTACATACTAAAGTATGACATTTTTGGTAAAAAAATTTAAGATATACCATAGCATGACGTTTTGGTCAGATTTTGGACGACATACTAAACTGACATTTTCGTCAAAATTTTGACAACATACGATACTGTGATGTTTTGGTCAGATTTTTGATGACAATTTAGTGTGACATTCTAATCAGATTTTAAACAACATATACTATGATATTTTGGTTAGATTTTTTACGATATAATATACTATAATGTTTTGGTCAGATTTTTAACTACTTGCTGTAGCATGATGTTTTGGTCAAATTTAGGACAAAATACTATAGCATGGTGTTTGGTAAGACTTTTGGCGATATACTTCAGTATGACATTTTCGTGAGATTGAACGACATACTATACTATGGAGTTTTGGTGAGATTTTGGAAGACATTCTATACTATGACGTTTAACCAGATTTTTGATTACATGGTATACCATGACATTTTGGTGACATTTTTTACAACAGTTTTGTACAGATTTTTGAGACATATTATACTTTGACAGCATACTATACTATGACGTTTGGTCACAGTTTTGACATTATAAAATGAGGTTTTGGTCACATTTTTGATAACATACCATACTATAACATTTCCATCACATGTCTGGGCAAATTGGCTTTTTATGCAATTTAGTATGACGTATAGATATATGCATTTTTTGCTTTTGCATTTGCTTTTCATGATATGCTCAACTATGATTTTTTGTAATGACATCTCTACAAAGACATTTAAAACAAAATATTATTTATGGCATTACATTGTTAGTTTTCATGACTTTTTAATGACATGCTATACTACTATACTATTACTTTAAGAGATACTATGCCATCACTATAAAAAAACATGATGACAAAC
>NW_024621709.1:0-1527 GCF_008729295.1 Plectropomus leopardus | reverse complement strand
ATCGCTATTTAGCGGATTTTCGGAGCCTCTCAGCAGCGATGTTTTTTTAAAAAAAAAACATTTAGGGACTTATTTAGATCATCAGTGAGCAAGGAGGAAATATACTGTCCAGGACGGTCCTTACAGGAGAGACAGGAGGTCGCCGAGAGCAAGTCTCTTCTAGGACACCAAAATGTCTCGATCCGGTCCTGATGCTGTCATTTATTAGCATGCTCGCTGCTTACAGTAAAAAAATGTAAAAATGAAATTAATTTTGCACTTGAAAATTATTTTCTTTTACAAAAATGCAATTTTCCAGCTTTTTGTCTAAAATGTTGTTTTTTTTATGACAATACAAAAAAAATAAATTCATCTGTACTCAGCACATCTCAGCCTTTCATACCCTCAGGTAATGATAAACAAACATAAAGAAATGATCATCATCAGTATCTTATCGGCTACGAGAAGCTGGAAATGATCGGTTTATCCATATCGGTTGAAATAATCATTATCGTGCATCACTGAAGAGCACAGCTCAGAAAACTCCCGACCACTAAATTAAAGATGCTTTAATTTGCAGAAAGGTTGAGGAGGTCTGTGAGGGCGGCAGTCGGGGACGATAATAGGACCTTTTTGGAGGCAAATTCATCAAACGCCCTTTTCCTCTTTTAGCCTTTAGATTATTTCCAGAAGAAAATTGAGGACGATCCTCTCAGACGGATTCATCACCTGAACGGGAGTCATTTCAGCTGCAGGGTCTATTTTTTCATGTATTAAATTAATCCCTCTCAGAGTGATTATTGCACTGATTCATGCCGGCTGCAGCCTCCCTGCAGCAGCGGCAGGTTTCCTGTCCGCTGTGAGATGACACGAGATCAAACCTTATTAATGTGCGCTGCAGCCACGGGATAATAAGCATGGAAATGTGTCTGCAAATATTTGACATGCCAGCGAGTAAATTAACCCCCAGAGCAGAGACGTTTTTGTATTTCAAGTGTGAGTAATTACTCTGAATACTGATGGAGCGTCTTCATTTTTTTGGGAAGGTTTTCATAGCCTTCCCATGTTTTTGAAAGAAATTCAGCCCATTTGCTCAGGTTTGAAAGGGTTAAAGCATTAAAGTTTTGAGAGGAAACAGCACCTTTGTGTCCTTTCTGTTCAGGTTTACTGACCCCGTGTCCCACTCTGTCCCCCTCAGGTACTCACATCTTCTTGAAGTCCACAGACGTGTACTCGGGCCAGTCGATGTAGCAGACGGTGCGTCCCGGCAGCAGCGCGGTGGACGAGAAGTAGTACTGCGGGAAGGCGAGGAGCAGAGCCAGCACCCAGATCACTGCCATCACCACGCGGGTCTCTGTGGACGTCAGCCGCTGCTGCAGCGGGTGGATGATTGCCATGTATCTGAGACACAGAGGACACAGAGGACACGTGAGGACACGTGAGGACATCTCCTGTTCACTTCTGGTGAGTTTGCATGTTTCATTAAATAAATATTGTAGATAACTTACATTATTGCCATCCATGTTTTTACTGCCCAGGTAGTATATA
>NW_024621708.1:0-1781 GCF_008729295.1 Plectropomus leopardus | reverse complement strand
ACACACACACACACACACACACACACACACACACACACACACACACAGCTGTTTGTTAGAGCGGGTGCCCACGCCCACAGAGCAAACTCAACTCCCTGTCATTGTTCCAAGTGGCCATCATCAACGTCCACTCACACACACACACGCACACACTATAGAAAAATCAAAGCCAACCTGAATCAACACGAAACACAACAGTGTGATTAATGCGTCATATTGGGGAGAATGGAGGAAACTGTTTGGTTGAGTTGAGCTCAAACCGTTTTGTTTGGGCCAACCTTCTGTCGGACTCTGAAAGGTCTCATTGCGCTGCAGTCTTTGTTGAGACTGCGGGTGACATCCAGGTACGCTGTGTTTAATTACACGGGCCAACTTTAATGCTTACCATCACTCCACTCCCACAGAGAGGGCTGCTTTAAAGGTCCTGTCCTAACACGAAAGTCATCACCGATTTGGCAACTGGCGGAGATTCTCCTCAGCAGTAAGTCATGTTAGTATTAACTCCTCATCTGTCACGAGGAGCTTCAACTTGACTTTTTGCTGTTTTTTTTCTTTCAAAACCCCACCCTTGTTTGTTATTTCTCTCTTTTTTTACACTAAAAACCCCACCAAAAGAAAAACGCATCCCAATAAACACACCCATGCATGCAAACGATTGGTTTGCAGCAGGCGAGGCAGAGTCATGCACAGTCTTGTTCAAATAGTCAGACTGCAGTGAAGTCAGTCAAACATCCGGACAGACTTTGGTCAAACCAGCTCATGCACAGTCTACAACTAATCAAAGATAACCCCAAAGTCAGACACAAGTCCACATCATCAGTGGTTCATAGTCTACGACTGACGGAGAGACAACCACTGTCTCATGTTCACAGACACACACGCTAATGTGCTGACCTTTGACCTCTGCATACATCAATACTGTAGCAAACAGAGACCACACAAACACAGGTGGACCCAAAACAAATAAAACTAAATGTTTACCTGTGATTTTACTTTGTAAAAATAGATTAAAACTGAAATCCCAATGGACTGTTTAAAACTATCACAACATTTCAAACAGATCCCTCAATATCGAGAAAGTAATACTCATTTGAGGATGACTGCTGGGTGTTTCCAGAAAACATTACACGCAAGTTGTTTTAAGTAAACATTCATTAAAGGGCTGCAACTGACAATGTCGAAATTTCTACACGCTATTTATAGCAATTAGGGATGGGAATCACAAGAGATATATAACTGGTGCACTCTCTCCCTTTCCAAAGTAGTTAAATCTGTTTTATCTAAAGTAAAGTTTTAAAGATAAAATTTCTCATTTCAATAATTTTTATTGCACCAAAATGTATCTAGTGGACTGAAAAAGCAAATTATTTTATTTTTCTATCGGCTTCTAAAGGTTTAATTTGTATTTGCAATATTAATAGTTAATGTTATTAAAAAATTGATACTTGGCATCCGTGTATCAATATAATATTTCCACACAAAATATCGGAATGCTATATTATGTTATTATTATACTGTATTATATGATACTATATCACTTTGAAAATGACTGCTTGAATGCAAGAAATTTTCAAGAAACATCCATTACGGGGTTGTAACTCATGTAAATTCAGTGTGGAATTGAAGATATTTTCCACAATTTAATCTATTTTTTAAAAAAACATCACTTCTGATGCAGGAAATTCCCGCACACATTTATGGGAATACAGGCAGCAAGCAACTTGATAAGAAATGCAAGAAATTATTAAAAGGTGACAAGAATATAAGTTTAAAATAAGCAT
>NW_024621707.1:0-2765 GCF_008729295.1 Plectropomus leopardus | reverse complement strand
GTGTGTGTGTGTGTGTGTGTGTGTGTGTGTGTGTGTGTGTGTGTGTCAGAGGAAGTGGGCTCTTCCTGGCAGCAGTGTCCTCTGGGAAATGTAGTTATGTCCTGTCCAGCTCAGCCTCCACCTTCCTTCCTGTGCAGAGACACAAACTGGGCCCCGTTCCATTCCAGTTAGCCCCAGTCTGTCACACCTCAGACCAGCTGATTACTGGTTATTCAAAGTGTTTCAGTGGTTATTTAATGTGTTTTACTGGTTATTTAAGGTGTTTTTCTTTTCCACAGAGACATTAAACCAGATAACGTGTTGCTGGATGTTAACGGTCACATCCGCCTGGCGGACTTTGGATCATGTCTCCGAATGATGGAGGACGGCACGGTAACACAAACACTCACACAGTCAGCTGGGGCTGGGCGATATGGAAAAAAGTCTTATTATGATAATTTTTATTCATATCAGTCGATAACGATATATATCACGATATCCATCAAATCACTATTTCTGTCGAGCTTAAAGGTTCCCTTTGACTCCTAACTGAGATGTGAAGATATCATCAGGTTTTGGTTTAAATATTTATTTTCTGTCAGACATTGACATTTTTAGTGGTTTGTTTTTTGTCCTCATAGTTCACTGACACAGTGTCATGTGACCATGGTGTGTTGGAGTGTAATAAACATGTGATTTATTATTATTTATTAAACTTTCCAGCATTATATAAAAATGAAAAGCTCCATCTGAAACAAACTTCAGGTAAATTGAAGCACATTGTGCTGATAATAGTCCAACCTCTCCTGACTGCAGGACTCTGACTTCAGCTTCTGTCAAACTTCTGTGCTGTTAATCATTTTACTCAGGAATTAAAAACGTTTGAGTCGGCCTACTTCTCCTATAGCTGCCAACAGCCTGCCAACATTCACAGTTAGAGAAAGGCTGAAAATAAGCTCATGTGCTTGTGGCCCCGGGCCCCCAAAACATTACATCTGCCCCTGGTAATAATAATGAGAGCTCAGCGCGAGCGGCCGGATGAGACACGGAGCGATGCGTCCTGCTGTTTCTAAATAATTCATCCAAAGTCTGATTAAAGCTGAAACTAACACAAAGTCGTCTGTAGAGTCTAAAGAAGTCACTTTCACCTCTGCAGATGTGTCTGTTTCAGTGCTGTGGCTGTCAAACACTCAGCTGTTTGACAGTCAAAGTCCTTCACTGTATTTGGTTCTCCGCGGCGCTATTCTTATTATCATTGGCTGTTCATGTTGTTTGTCAAAACATGGCTGGAATGCGTTCAATCGACATATCGACTACGTCTCATAGTTCAATCGAGGAAAAGTTATATAACGATTGATATCGTTATCGTTTTATCGCCCAGCTCTACAGTCAGCACGTTGAGTTTGTAGTTTCTGTTTGAACCAGCTTTCAGAGCCAGCTGGTTTAACTGGACGGTGAACTGGTCTGCAGGTGCAGTCCTCGGTGGCGGTGGGCACTCCAGACTACATCTCCCCAGAGATCCTGCAGGCGATGGAGGACGGGATGGGCCGCTATGGGCCGGAGTGCGACTGGTGGTCTCTGGGTGTCTGCATGTACGAGATGCTGTACGGAGAGACGCCATTCTACGCCGAGTCGCTGGTGGAAACGTACGGCAAGATCATGAACCACGAGGTGAGGAACTTGCATTTTTAATCGTACCAATCATTCTGTATTATAAAGAAACGTCGGCCATTTGTAACAAATCAAACAGAATCCGGTGATTTATGACATTAAGCATTGACCTCTGACCTCTGACCTCTGACTCCGCTGTCTAATGCAGTGAGTCGGCACGGCTGCCACTGACTCAATATGGCGGCTGCGTTGACGCATCGTTCTAATAAACAGCAGCGGCGAAGGCGGCGTTCACGTACAAATGTCTATGCCTTACTAAGGTGTGATGTCATCGTGTGTAACGTGTGATGTCATCAGGTCTAAGTTGTGATGTCTTCTTCTGTGGTATCTGGCTGTGACGGACCACAGAGACATGTTGGACTCTGTAAGGACAGGTCTCCATAGTAAACAGGGATCTGAGTTCTGATTAAAGACTTGTCGTTTTGTCATGTCATCGGTGCGTCCTGTCAGACTCGTCGAGATGAGGACAGGCGGAGCTGCTTCCTGTCTCGGCTCCGCGGCTGTTTCCAGGTTACCGGCTCGTCTCCAGACTCCCGTCCCGCTTCCTCTTTTCTAAATCAGAGCTGGTCTCAGCGGACGGACGCCGGCGCTCTCATTATCTCTGTGCGTCCTCTTTACACTGTCTGTCCTTGCTGCCTGTCTCCAGGAGCGCTTCCAGTTCCCGTCCCACGTGACCGATGTTTCCGAGGACGCCAAGGACCTGATCCAGCGCCTGCTGTGCTCACGGGAGCGCCGCCTCGGCCTCAACGGGATCTCCGACTTCAAGAGCCACCCGTTTTTCAGCGGCATCGACTGGGACAACATCCGGTCCACTGAGGCGCCCTACATCCCCGACGTGTCCTCGCCCACAGACACGTCCAACTTCGACGTGGATGACGACGTCCTCAAGAACCCGGTGAGGACAGACACCACAGAGTCCCTCAGGTCCTGACGGGAGTCTCTCAGGTCCTGACAGGAGTCTCTCAGGTCCTGACTGGAGTCCCTCAGGTCCTGATGTGTGTCCTTCAGGTCCAGGACAGACAAAAAAACATAAAAACATTCTTAAAATTCTTGTCGAGTCTTGTTTGCCCTTTTAAAATTTCTTTTTCTCTTTTAAAAAAACAAAACAACTTTTT
>NW_024621706.1:0-7627 GCF_008729295.1 Plectropomus leopardus | reverse complement strand
TCATTTTTTGGTTTGTGGGCTGCCGTTTTGAAGCCTTGGGTTTGGCATTTCAGCTGTTACCATCTTGTTCTTTTGGAGCCAGAAATGACCATATTTGGAGGAGTGGGTGGAGCTTTGGAGGAGCTGGTGGATCTGACTGAGAGCTGAGGACACTATTGCCACACAGCCTGTCACTCAGCTTCCTGACTGCTGGAGACAAGGCTTTTGAGAACTTGTTTTTACTTATGCAGTACAACTCCCCTACACTTCCAATCATACTTAAATGTTAAAACTGGTGACGTTTCTCTGTAAGTGTTTTTGCTACCAGCCATCAAAATAGTCCTTACAAAAACAAAACAAAAAATCCTACAGTGCTGGGCATTTTTTAAAGCATCACTTTTAAAAAAGCTGGGTACATCTGAAACAAACTAGTTTGCACAACATGATTCTGAACATGTCTGAGGGCAAAAATGTTGAGGTGTTCTGAATGGCCACATGACTCCTGTCAGATAGTCTCTCCTCCAACACATGCTGCGCTCTGTTCACGCAATAGACGGAAGAAGTTGTGTGAAAAACAAAAAAATGGTTTGAGAGAGAAGTTCAAACAACACCTTTTTTTCACATCCAGCCCATCACTGCACTGTAACGTGGCTCGACAGTTACTTTGTTTTAAACATACATCAGCCTATAAACTGGGGGACATCAGAGGGGACAAAGGTTTCTGATCAACATTTCCAAGTCTTTCACAAGTTTGTTTTTTTTTTAAGATTATTTTTGGGGCTTTTTATTTCCTTTATTTGATAGGAAAGCTATAGCACAGAAGAAGGAGAGATGGGGGATGACATGCATCTATTCATAAGTATTTAAACCTTTGAACTAATTGAGCTAATTGCTCGGATTTTCTTTCAAAATCATGAAGAAAATGGCAAGAAATGTCCTTGTTGCTCGAAATCAGTAGATTTAGAAAAATATTTTTTTTAAAGATAGGAATAAAATGTCTATATTTCTGTTCATCAAAATTATATATTGAAATTTTTTTAGTGCTTTTTTCAGTTCATTTTCTTGATTTCTTTTTACTTTCCCCTTGTTTGTTTATTTTGTTTGGGCTGCTTATTCTGTGCTAATTATCACATCATTTTTTGGACTTCTTAGTAACTTTGTTTATTTTTGGGTTGCGTTTTCTTTTCTTTCTTTCCTTTTTTGAAAATTTTCATGAAATTTTCTTGGACTCACTAAATTTTGTTTGTTTGGGGAGTTGTTTTTGTTTTTTGGTACTTGCAAATTATCAGGTAATTTTTCAAAGGATTCATTTGTTCCAAAGGTTACATGATGCCAAAAGACTTATAAAACTTAAAAATATAGAATTGGTTTTTAGCTATACAGTCCAAACATATTGATGTGTGTGTGTGTGTGTGTGTGTGTGTGTGTGTATTGATGTGTGTGTGTGTGTGTGTGTGTGTGTGTGTGTGTGTGTGTGTGTGTTTTGTAGTGGACAGATGTTATTCTGGGAATCAGCCTGTATGGGCCCTGAGCCCTCATTGGTACTGGCAGTACAAACACATTAGTATGGAGAGGATGGAGCATCAGAGCTATTCTGTTTCACTATCTGCTCCAGGAAAAAAACCCACTGGCTTTCTCTTCAATTACCTCTTCCAGTGAATCCAATCGCACTGAAATTGACATAAAAGCTTGCTCCATATCTTCTCTCATGTAAATGTTAATACTGAGGAATAAAGCCAGGCGTTCAGGCTTGCTGAGCTTGAATTGGTCTGACCAAACCAATCTATCTCAGCTGACGGGGGGGAGCAGCAGTGACTGGACCGGACAGGTCATGCTTCTCTGTCCTGAAAGATTCACAGTAATCGAGACTGCAGTGCAAATGTCAAAGATCACTCATAATTATACAATGTAACTTCTATCATTGATGATGATTTTCTACTTTCATTGAGTTATTTTTTTAATCATAAAAAATCATAAATCAGAAATATCAAATATTCACAAAAAATGAACAATATTCAATATACTACATGCTAAGTAGGTTATTTTTTGCAGCAGTCTGGGACAGTCTGGGATATGTCAATGATTAGCAGCAACATTGATTGTATCAGTGCTCCTTGTGGAAATAGCATGTATTCTCCATTTGCAAAATATGGTATAAAGGAGGTAAGCTGCTGGAAAATAGCAAGAATGACAAATTCCAAGGCAAAAGCCCAAAATGACACCCAGAAATAATACAATGCATGTTTTTATGCTTTGATGGCATTGGGATCAAAGATGTCACTTTGAATGTGCTTCAATTGAGCATTTTTTTTTTTTACCTTAACAGTTTCCACAGTGTATTCTAGACTTATTGTCGGTGCTGAGTTTAAAATTCACAGATAAAATAAAAATGCACAATCTGCCCAAAATGTATGAAGTATGCATGAACACAGCCAAAATGATCAAAAAAATTAAGATTGAAAAGCACATAAATTGCGCTAAACAGTCCCTGTGAGTTAAAGAAGTATTTCACTGATATAAAGGCCTCATTATAAAACTAGGCTGCCTCTGCAATAGAAAGACTCAAATGCTTTTGAAATTGGTGCTACATGATCACAGAAAACAGAGAAAAGGGACACTTTTGCTCTAGAGGTAAAAAAATTTACAACTGCCAGAATTTTATGTGCCTGACATAATGTGGAATGCTCCGTGTGAACAATGGCAGCCAGCAGTCTCATATTCCAGTTAAACAGTAAGCTAAAACATGTTTCTATTTCTATATTTGAGGCAGAAATAGGCAGTGCAGTAAGGTAATCTTGATTTATATTTGATCAGCACTGCCCAGTTTTACCACTGGATTAGATTTTGGTCCAAGTTTGATCAGCTGTTCACTCTTTGAGTCAATGGTGGTGGCTGCAGGGTTGGTAGGCAATACAAAAATATGGGAATGCAGCCTTTACTTTAAGCAACAGCCCCAAGAACCAGCAAAATGCCCCAAATGACACAAATTAGATACACAAGAAGTCTGTAAAGAAAAAAAATATATATATCTAAGAAAAAGACCTGATAATCTGGACAAAAAGGGGAAAAAAGTTAAATAATTACAAATGAAAAATAAATCAAGAAATGACCTGAAATGAATCAAAAAATACGCACACACACATTTCTCATTTCTGTAACTAAATTTTACCGATATAGTCATATGGATATTTCCCCCCTTTATTTGAAAATAAATTTCTATTGATTTTATTTCTCTTGTAAAAACAAAACATGGGGCATCTCTGCTGATTACCTTTTTCTCAAGTTTTAGATGAAAACTGAATTAATTTTCTCAGGTTTCAGAGGATTTTATGTTTGAGAAAGGCATCTGAAGTCAGCACAAGAAAACTGGTGTCTATGCAGATTTCAAAGGGTTAAGCAACCTCAGAGGAGACTACAAAATTTAATAAATTAAATTAATACATTTGTACATGTACATATATTTTTTAAGCTTGTTTTTATTTTACTACTTTTAGACCAAAAAACTCACATTTGCATAAAGTGTAATTGAACAGTTAAAAACATAAATGAAATATGAACATTGAAAAATTATTAAAGAGTTTCCTGGAGGTTGTGAGGGATGTGTTGGTGAAAAAAAGGCAATGAGCAAATTGGTGAGAAAACTTCCACAAATTGCAAGAAAGTACTTATAATTTTTATAATTTTGTTGTCCTTTTTTAAAATTTCTTGCATTTTTTTAAATATTTTAGTCATTACTCATTTAATCAATCAATCAATCAATCAGACATTATGTGTATTGCAGTTTTCATACGAGCAAATCATGCTTCACACAATAAAAACACCATTTTGAATCAATTTATGATATTTATAAACCTGTCATGATGTTAAGACCTTCTGTGAGCATGAAAATCTTAAACACACACAACAATGCAGGATCAGTTCTCCAAACTGTGCACTCTTTCTGAAAATGAAGCTCTGGCTCCCTCTAGTGTCACTGAAATGTCATTTCACACTGAGGCAATCAAGAAATGACCTGAAAATTTGCACAAAAAGAAAAAAAGGGTGAAACAAATTAATTAATTAACTGATAAAAAATTGAAAAAAATCAAGACATGACCCAAAGAAAGAACAAAATGAGTGGGGGAAAAAAGGATAAAAAAAATAACAAGAAAAAATACCTAAAAAAGGACTATATTAACAAGGTCAAAAAGTTTTGAGGCATCTCTGCTCATTGCCTTTTTTCATAAGTTTTGAAGGAAAACCAGATGCATTCTCTCAGGTTTTAAATGTTTTAATGTTTGTGAAAGGCATCTGAACTCAGCACAAGAGAACTGGTGTCTATCCAGATTTCAAAGGGTTAAGCAACCTCAGAGAAGCCCTACAATTAAATCCATTTATACATGAATATTTTAAGTTGATTTGTTTACATTTTAAACATATTCATTTTAGTCTCTTCAAGGCTTGTGGCTGAGGCACTGGAGCTTGGAAGAATGAGGCACTGAAAATGGGGAAAAAAGCAAATTGTCATAAACCAGAAACACTGGAGAATGATAATGGTAACTTGGTCACAGAAAACTACACGGGAGAAGAGCCACTGTGAGGAGCAGAAAGAGTCTGGCAGCATGGAAGTGTGAGTCCAGGGTTTTAAAGCTGGAGTTAATGAGCAGAATGAGCAGCAGGTGTGCATGCAGAGCTCCAGCACCAGGTCCAACCTCCAGCCTCTGAAAGCACACACACACACACACACACACACACACACACACACACACACACAAGAACACACACCCACAAAAACATCGGAAAAAAATACGAAAAAAAAAAAAATTCCATACCACCACAGCTGCTAACACATATGGCGGGTTCGGTCAAGAAATATTTGGACAGTGACACAATTTTTTTATAATTTTGGCTCTGTGCGCTACCACAATTAGATCTGAAATAAAGCAATCACACTGCGATTTAAGTGCACACCTTCAGCTTAAATTGAAGGTGTTGAACAAAATTATTGCATGAAACCTTTTGACATTGCAGCCATTCTTTTTTCAGAAATCATATTTTTGGGACTGTAAGTGGGTAAATTAAAATAACTATAAATAAAATGCATGGCAGAAAGACTTCACCAACTTGACACAAAACAAGACAAATGAGGGTGAAATTGGATAAAATACACTGTTAGCATCTGTTAGCTAACACTAATGTTAAAATCGGAGAAGCAGCAGGATTGTAACCCCAATGCGATTGTATCTATTCAATTAGAGAAATTACATTAAAAACATTTGATTGGAGTGATGAGTGTGTGTGGATTCTCCATTGTTTGAACCTTTTTGGACAAGTATTAAGATATACAATATTACTGTTATTTAAGCAATTCATTAAATGAATGCAAATGTAGGTAATATTTGCTTGTATTACCTTGGGTTGTCCTGAAATGGGTTTGGCGCTGCGCGTGCAAATGTGCCATGCAGCATTTTCTTCCTTACACAAAGCATGACATAGCCTGACTCATTTTGTGTAAAAGAAGTTTTGATGAAAAACAAATTTAGTCTTTGAATTGTTATAAGAACAAATAAAGATGTATGATTCACACACAGATATGCATTAAAAAAACATTAGCGTGAATGTCAAACTGCATTTAATGAACTAAAAGTGAATTATACCTTAACCGAAGCGCAATAACTGTAGGCCTACTTTATGTAACATTGGGCAGCCAGGTATGTTGTGTATGAAAACAGAATAACTTATTCTACAGCCCATCATCACTCACATTTAGAGAATGGATGAAATCAAGCAAGGCAGATAGAGACTGGGGTGCCAGGCCCCTCAAATCACTAAATCCTCTCCTGATAAAAACGGAACCAACAGAGCGCAGCTGGATGAAAGATGGAGAGATGCGTCATCGTATTTAGAAAGTCTGACTGAACGTGACACTAAAACAAAGTCTTCTGTAGAAATCTGAAGAAGTCACTTTCCTAGCTGAATGTTTAACTGTTCAGATGCTGTGTGGACAAACTCTGTTGTCTGTCTCTGTCTCGGTTGCTGTGGCGCACTGTCAGTCTACTGCAATCTATCGATCAGCTGTGTAATCAGCAAAATGTGGTAGGCATATTGTTTTCATTAGTGCTTTCTGTTTTTTGACAGTGGTTGAACATAGTAAAATTAAACTCTCGGGCTCAGTAACTTTGGTTCGGACAGGAATGTGAGGCCTGAGTCGCACTCTCTTGTCCAAATGCACAGACACCTGGCACACAGTCTGTATTCAGGCACATTTCATAAAAACAGAACTATTTCTGTGCATTTTCAGTATTAACTCTCTAATCAGCTGCTGCTTATCGGGTATTTAGTTAAACACAGGGCAAAAAGTGACATATTTAGAGAAGTCAAATCCCTCTTCCATATATTGGGTCAGACATGACCCCTAGATCCTCGTGGAGACTACATACATGGTTGAGGGCTCTAAATCAGGAGAAATACAGGAAAAATGTGACACCGGGAGCACACTGAGAGAGGGCTGCATGAAATGGGAATCTCCCATTAATTTGGGAGGGTTTGCGGTATGGCTGTGACCATAGACTATATGGCTGTAACACGCTAGTCATGCACGCTGGCTCTCCATCTCATTGTGGTGTTGATGTGTGAAGTAACAGGTCCTGCTGACAAAAGGGAGAAAAGGCCCAGGAAGGTAGCCAAACGAGCCATGGCCTTGTATATAGCCTTTGTTTGCATTCATTGATATTTACGTCACGTTTAGGAACCGATAAGCAGAACCGAATTTGTTTTGTTTTTTTCACAGGTACCCGGTACTTGGCATGAAGTACTCCGTCCTAACTTGGAACCGAGTTTCGGTTGCTTTGATCAGCAGATCTGCCTTGAAAACTCTCATTCTGAAAAATTCTGAAGGAAGTCCAAACGATATTGCTGGTGACTTGACCGGCCCTCTTCACCGGTTCCTAAAACTTTTATTCTTATTTTGGATTTGACGGCGTGAGAAACAGGGGGTATGGTGTGAGAGCGTGTGAAATTGGCTTTACTTCAATAGCTGTAAAAAAATAAAGTATTTATTAGATTCATTTTTTATTTATTTAAGAATTACTTTAATAAAAAACTGCTGGTCAGCCACTTATACGGCTGAACAGTCTCTCATAATAGAGGCAGGTAGTGGTGGTTGTCCAGCTACTCATTCTCCACTTTCCATGTAATGGGGTTGCCTTTGGTGTCATGCTCCAGTGCTATCTGGAACTCTCCTCGCTCGTAGAACTTGGGAAAGGTGGAAGGGTGCCCCAAAAATGCCCCTGTGGCAAGAAGACCCTCCACTGAATATTGATGCAACTGTGGTGGATATTGGAGAGGGCGTTTCTGCATGTGTTCCAGATTTTTTTAATTAAGTTTTCAACATTATATAAATAAAGTATTTATAAATACTTCTCTATCTATGTATCTATCTACCTATTTATCTTTAAAAACACACACACACACACACACACACAAACGCACACATAGATACATATATACAAATTTATAGTACTTGCTATTACAATCGCAGCACATGTAGTTGCAGCAGCCTTTGTTGCTATATTCTGGCTGGTCTGGCAATACTTATTAGCCCCCAGCTCGGGGCCTGTATGTTGGCGTTTACCCTGGTGAACGAGAGGGTAGCCTCCCTCAGCCTTCG
>NW_024621705.1:0-1748 GCF_008729295.1 Plectropomus leopardus | reverse complement strand
TGTGTGTGTGTGTGTGTGTGTGTGTGTGTGTGTGTGTGTGTGTGTTGGTGGCTTTCATCCTCAATCCAGTCTGGGCTCCTTGTCCTAACTCCCTGGTATGAGGGGTCAAAGGTCACCCCTGCTTGTGGCCTGTTCAAATCCCCCTATAGTGTGTAATGTTCTCAACTGATCTGTCGTTTCATAAAAGGAACTAGTGTCCAGATATTAGTTTTCAGGCTGTGGGACATTTCAATCAGCTGATAAAAACGATAAACACACACCAGCTTTAAATGATCATCTTATCTCCTGCCCCATTCCACTGCATACAGCTTACAGCTGCTTATATCCAAAACAATGGCAAAATCATTTTAAATTGTGACTTGTTATTGTTGTTGAATTCCCTCTTTTTAATGAAAACTCAAAATACCATTTCATGGGATAACAGCTAAGAAAACATCTTAAAACATGTAGCCAGTAAAACCAGTGAGATGAACCATTTTAGAGCAAAACCATTGTGAACGCTTGATGTGCTTTTGCACAAAGATGAAAATAAATGTGAAGATGTATCCTGCAATGCAAATAATGTGTCGAAAAACCAAGGTGTCCCTACCATAGTTTACAACAAAGAAACCACTATGAAATTCGTGAGTGTGGGTGTGCGTGGAGGAGGGCTGTATTTTAAAGGCAATTCATTTTTTTGTTTCAGCACGAAAAAATTTAAGAAAATGCCTTCATAAACAGTATCCTCAATTAATATATGTTTTGCCAATGAGTAGTTTGTTTTTCCCCTTTTATTTATTTGTGGAAATTAAACTAATCATTTAAATTAATAATTCTCATTATTAATTACAAGTTATAGTTAAAACATGCTGAGACATGGGGCATGCTCAATCATTCATGTAATGGGATTAGGCAATTTAAAAAAAAAAAGAACAATAGGAACTTCAAACTTTACTTAAAAAGTGGGTCACTGCAAAAAAAATACTTGCACAAAATTATTAGTCTTTTTCTTGCTTTTTCATTTACTAATTTGCAGTTTCATTTAGGCTGTTTTCGTATTTCCAGCTAAGGACAACATTTTTCTGTGTCACACTGACTGACAGCGTGAATCCTGCTCAGGTTTGAAAACCTAATAAACCTTATGAGTTTTCAGTTCATGCAAAAAAAAAAAAAAAAAACCTCTAATGGGAGCCATGGGCTATATGAAATAAATATAGGCCAAAAAGACAGGGTTTAACTAATACCACGCTTTAAGATATGTTGACACATAGCAGAAAAACGGTCTCGATCAAAGGAGATCTTACTTGGCCTAAATATAAATGCCTTGGTGTGATTCTGATCAGTGTTGAGTTGGCTCCCACTGATCGCCTAAACACCGGGCTTACAGCTGCTCTCGGGGCCAGTACACGTCACTGCAGCGGGGCTCGTTGATAACTGATTGAATTGTATGTTCAAAGTTGCTCCAGTCCCCATGCTCCATTCAACATTAGGGCTACATCTGGCTCTCTGCTGTCCGCAGAAAAGCCTTTACAAATGGAGTTGAGCTCCATGACCGAGCAGAAGCCCTCTGGTGCTGGTTTTCCCCTTCCTTCCCCCATGCAGTCCCTCTGGCCAGGGAAATCCGCACAGACATCAGCTCTGTGGGCTCCCTGTGTCTCCTCTGAGCGTGTTTTCAGCGCTCTGGGGTCAGTTATTAACTTGAGATCATTTGATTTTAAGTTACGCATGGAGACTGGAAAATACTTGAGTCACTTCCGAAAATACCCTTA
>NW_024621704.1:0-1120 GCF_008729295.1 Plectropomus leopardus | reverse complement strand
CCTGCAGCTTGTGGGCCAGCTCTCCTTCACGACAGGCCTGATGTCACTCACACACACACACACACACACACACACACACACACACACACACACACTCTTTCTCATTAGTAACTAAGCAGCATGAAACTCATTACGCTGTGCACGTGATAAAGTGTGTGCAGCACCTGCTGCTGTAGCTGAGCGTGCAGGTTTCCCAGCTCCATGCTGCTCCTCTGCCTCTCCTGCTCCAGGGAGCTCTGGTGGAGCTGCGCCTGCTGCCTGAGGGAGTTCAGCTCGGCCTCCTGGTCCCTCACCGAGCGCAGCAACGCGTCCCGCTCCGCCTGCAGCCCCGCCAGCGAGCTGCTCAGCTGGCTGCCGCTCTGAGGGGCAAAATATGCATCTGTGAGTGTTTCTTTTTTTAACTCTCCAGAGGCAATCATAGAAAATAATCATTCCTACCATTTCTTTGCTCTGCAGGGCGCTGTTGGTGCGATTCAGCTCCGCTCGAGTCGAGTCCAGCTCTCGCCTCAGACGGTCGATCTCCAACTTCTGCTCTGCGTTGATGGCAAGCTTTGGGAAGGAAGGTTTATTTACTTCAAAAACAATCTCATTCAAATAGCTTATATAACACATTAAAAGGTATTCAGACAAGATTTAACAGAAACACAAGACACATGAAACACAGATTTAAAGAGGATAAAAAAAATTAAGTATGCTAGATTTAATAAAAAATGAAAAGAAAAGAGCTACTGACAAGTGAGAAATATCGTCCCAAAGTTTGATTTAAAACCAATGATTAAAATCTATGATAACCACAGATCTTATTTAAGGCATTTTACCAAAAACTCATTCAAAAAACCCCGAAACTTTGAGACGAGGGAACCATAAGTGCGAAAATGCTAACAGACTTTTAGGACGCCGCTCAATTTTTTTCTGTATTATCTTTTAAATGTTTGTTAATTGTTAAATGTGGAAATTAATAAAGACATAATTGTAAAAAAAAAAAAAAACTCAGGAAAGACTGATGCAGACGAAAAGCTGTGTTGTGCACTTCTGACTGTTAGAACCGCACATTTTTTGCCATCAAATTGCAGATATTTTTTTTTATAAAATGCAATTTTAGTATTTCGCTTATGGTGTA
>NW_024621703.1:0-3554 GCF_008729295.1 Plectropomus leopardus | reverse complement strand
GAGCTATAGTATGGATTTTTTTGCCATACTGTACTTTGGCTCAAAACGCTCAAAATATTGACTTTTTGGACCGTTTATTCATCAGGCTATACTAAAAAAGACCTGAACTTGCTGTACTATGACTTTTTAAAACATTTGGAGGGATGACTTTTTTGACCATTTTTCCCTGAGCTATAGTATGGATGTTTTTGCCATACTGTAATTTGGCTCAAAACGCTCAAAATATTGACTTTTTGGAGACTTTTTTCATCAAGCAATACTAAAAAAGACCCAAACATGCTGTACTAAGACTTTTTAAAGCATTCTGAGTGATGACTTTTTTGACCATTTTTCCCTGAGCTATAGTATGGATGTTTTTTGCCATACTGTACTTTGGCTCAAAACGCTCAAAATATTGACTTTTTGGACCGTTTTTTCATCAGGCTGTACTAAAAAAGACCTAAAAATGCTGTATTATGACTTTTTAAAGCATTCTGAGTGATGACTTTTTTGACCATTTTTCCCTGAGCTATAGTATGGATGTTTTTGCCATACTGTACTTTGGCTCAAAACGCTCAAAATATTGACTTTTTGGACCGTTTATTCATCAAGCAATACTAAAAAAGACCCAAACATGCTGTACTAAGACTTTTTAAAGCATTCTGGATGTTTTTTGCCATACTGTACTTTGGCTCAAAACGCTCAAAATATTGACTTTTTGGACCGTTTTTTCATCAGGCTGTACTAAAAAAAGACCTAAAAATGCTGTATTATGACTTTTTAAAGCATTCTGAGTGATGACTTTTTTGACCATTTTTCCCTGAGCTATAGTATGGATGTTTTTGCCATACTGTACTTTGGCTCAAAACGCTCAAAATATTGACTTTTTGGTGCATTGTTGCATCAAGCTATATTATAAACAACCTCAACCTGCTCTACTATGACTTTTTTAAGCATTTGGAAGGACAACTTTTTTGACCATCTTTCCCTGAGCTATAGTATGGTTTTTTTTTGTAATACTCTGGTTCAAAATATTGACTTTTAGATCATTTTTTCATCAGGCTCTACTATAAAATACCCAAACATGCTGTACCATGACTTTGGAAAGCATTCTCAATGATGACTTTTTTGACCATCCTTCCAAATGCTTAAAAAGGCATAGTAAAGCATTTCTAAGTCCATTCTTTGGTCGTTTTGTATTGTAAACAAAGTCATACTATAGCACAGGGAAAAATGGTCAAAAAGTCATCACTCAGAATGCTTAAAAAATCATTATACAGCAAATTTAGGTAATTTATAGTATAGCCTGATAAAAAACATGGTCCAAAAAGTCACTATATTGAGCGTTTTGAGCCAAAGTACAGTATGGCAAAAAAAAAATCCATACTATAGCTCACGGAAAAATGCTCAAAAAAGTCATCTCTCCAAATGCTGAAAAAAGTCATAGTACAGCATGTTTAGGCAGTTAATAGTATAGCCTGTTGAAGATATGGTTCAAAAAGTCAATATTTTGAGTGTTTCAAGCCAACTTAAATAATAAAGCTCCTACTAAACCTGCTAAACAAATGGAATAAAACAGTCATAGTATAATATGTTGTCCAAAATAGCATAAAAATGTTATTGTATAGTATGTCGTTAAAAAAAAGAAAAAAAATCATAGTGAAGTATGCCCGACAAAAGGAAGAACGTGTTAGTATAGTATGTCATAATCAATAGCATGAAAAAATTCACAGGATAATATGTCCTAAGTGTTAGTAAAAAATACATACGTAATATAGTGTTTAATCTCACGTAGCTCTCAAAATTTATAGTATGTCGTCAAAGAAAAAAGAAAAGAGTTGTTGTTCATTGTCGTCCAAAATAACATGAAAAAGTCATAGTATAGGACAGTATGTCGTTAACAGTATTGCATATTTTTTTAGTATAGTACTTTAACTGATTTTCAACTCCAAAGTTGTCGCAGGATCACGGAGAAATGAAATGTCGTTTTTTTAAACTTTGCTTAAAAATGACTAACAAATCTACCCTCTATGTCATCAAAAATGGCAAAAAAGCCATATTATATTATGTCGTCCTAAATAGCATGAAAACATCATAGGATAGATCGTCGTCTGAAGTAGCATAAAAGATCATTGTTTAGTTTGGTAGCAAAAATATCTAAAAAAACAATTATAGCATAGTATATAGTGCAAAATAGATCAAAAAATTATAGTATAGTATGATGTCCAAAATGATTTAAGTCATAGTAATATGTCATCCAAAATAACAAAAAAAGTCATAGCATAGTATGCACTCCAAAATAGCATGAAAATGTCATGGTTCCTTTAAATTTTGTTATGCAAAGCATTTTCGAGCTATTCACGGCAGAAAGATGCAGATCGGAACCTCTTTTGCTTACCCTCTCTGGCCAAATGCAGCAGGTGTGTCTCCATGTCCTGCACCTCATGTTGTAAGATGTAGCTGTGGAACTGGAACACCGTCAGGACATCCTGGGAGAGCTCAGCCGCAGGAGGATTATGTGCCGCCACTAGATCGCTCCTGTCCACCATCTCACCCACAACGACTCCAATAACTGCAGAGAACAACTAGTTTCAAATAGTTTCTAGCCAACTAGAATGGCATTTGCATTTTGAAGAGCTATTTAATATTAAACAGTTTTCAACCACATTACATTCAGTTGAAACAAATTAAAAACACAGAAACAAAACTAAGTTTTAACATTTTATTTTATGTGCAACCTATGGCTTGTATGCAAAAATAAGAGAGATGATCCAACCTGTGTGAGCACTGTGTGGGTGTCTCTCCTGCAGCACTGCTGTGTAGCGCTGGTTCATGTGTTTGAACACTCTGTCCAGTGTGGTGTGGAAAAGTCCCGCAGAGCCGCTGCACTCTGACCACAGAGTCATCAGCTGTGGGCGCTCTGCGAGGCCCGGGAGAACTAAGAGAAAGAAAAGGTCAAAAGAGAGAGTCCATTCTCTTGTTTGTCGATAAGTTTTTATAAACTTACATAAAGCTCACATATTAATATCAAGTAAAGATTTTTACTTGAAAATACTTGATACCTTCCCCAAAGATTAAAAAATATGTTATTTAAAAAGTGTGCCATGAATCAGTTCATTCAAATATGGGGCAAAGGTAATGAGAAACATAACAAAACATGGCCCAAAAGTAAGAAAGAAATTTCTTAAATTTACCTGAAAATAAGCAAAAAAAAAGAAAAGTAAAAACCAAAAACAAACAAGAAAATGACCTAAAAAAGTGATTAGAATTATTTAAATATGTATACATTTTTGTTCTGTATCATAATTTTAAATCTAATTCTTACATGTTATTTTCTTGTCACCCTTTACTAATTTCTCACAATTTGTTGGACATTTCAAGCGAAGTTGGTCACCGCCTTTTTCCCCCCCTGTATTTTATTTGAAAGAAGTCAAACCATATTGCTCAGGTTTCAACGGGTTAACAGAAATCAAACCAATTTGCAAAGGGTTAAACAAATAAGTACACATTTTAAATATCAATCGTGGTTTTTGACAATTTAATATATCTGTTAATTTATTAACAGCATTAACAAT
>NW_024621702.1:0-2733 GCF_008729295.1 Plectropomus leopardus | reverse complement strand
ATCTGAAGGCCCAGTTATTCCTCTGGTCGTCCTCACAAGTTGTTTGCACTTAGCTGAACAACTAGTATTCACCAACAGTATTAGCTCCTCCATCTTGTCTTCTTTCTGCCTCTGTGATGCCTGCTATCCTATCAACCGGCCAAACCCAGACAGCAATCGCCAAAACTTCAAAATGGTGAGCTCAGTGCGGCAGGGCAAAACTGTTGTGTGCTGAGGGCAGCAGCCCCTTCATAATGAGTCTGCTTTGCCTTACCTTCAGTGAAATGAATGGTGGCAGCAAGCCCCTTAATACTGCAGCTGGTGAAGGTGGTGATTATTTTCATTGCTTCATATAGTTCAGGGTCACTTAAGCTATAACAGTGGATCATAACTTATATGTTGAGAATATTTTGTAATAATATTCAGAAGCTGTAACTCAAGTTATTAAATAAATGTCATGGAGTCAAAAGGACAATATTTGCCTCTTAAAAGTAATGGAGTAGGAGTATAAAGTATCATTAAATGGATTTAGTTAAGTAAAGTGAAAGTACTGCAAAACTGTACAAAGATTGCCTTAATGTACTTAAGTTACTTTCCACCACTGATAATGTGTACATGATCTACAGAAATTATCTTTGTACTCTACTGTTTTGTATGCCTTGTGCTCTGTACCATAGTTAAGAGGTTTGTCCTCTGAGTCCTTGCACAACTCCTCTAAGTCAGTTCTCAAACACTCTTCCCTCCCTCCGTTATCATCAGTGTCTCTGCTTTATAGTCAGTTTAGCAAAAGTGCGGGAGTGTCAATAAGAGTTGCCCTACGGTTGTGTGTCCTTTGGGGCTCTTCTCATACCAGCCTTTACTTCCCCTCCGCTTTCCCTTAGCAGAGTTACCTCTCGGTTGCATCAGCGGCACTCAGAATTTCACTACAGTGACCACCTGGAGAGGACACACCATATCGCAGTAATATAACCAGGAGAGCTGTTTCATTAAAAGCCACTCTGCAAAAGCTTCGGTGTGTGTTTCATGGACGTAACTTTCGTCTGTGTTCCCAATATGCACTCTTTAAGACAATACATAACTCATTATCACCTTATATTCAGTCACGTCAGCAGACCACTTTCACTAGCAGAGGACACAGTTTTAATTAGAAACTCGGCCAGCATCCCTCTCCCGGCTTAATGAAATATTTCCAGTCAGGACCTCTTGACACAAGTGGCCAGCTCTGCAGATGAGGAGTTGTTAAAGTCATTCCACTTCCCTCTTTGCTAAGTAGCTAAAGGACACAAGCGCTCAAGCAATAAATGGCTAGTGGACAGGTATAGTTGGGGCCATGCTGATGATTTGAAAGGTGAAAATAATTAGAGAAACTGCAGCACTTGCTTTTCTGCAGCTGTCAGCATAATATCCAGAAAGGGAAATAAGCCTCATCTCCAATACACCAATGAACATTAACTTGAATGAACTCTATGTTTATGTGTTAAACTGCAGTTTTGGTTCACAAAATAAAAAAAAACTGGACTGTCAAAATGCAGAGTGAGGAAGATGACACCTCCAGTGGTGTTTTGGCACAGTGCGGTGCGTATGGAGCGCCTCACTCACTGTTTTAACACTGTCATTTTTTACCGGCTCCTCGCAGTTGGTGACGGGGGGAAAAGGGGCAGGTGACAGCACCAGCAGAGACAGTTCGCTTCCTCTCGTCAGCCAGATCGACAGACGGTGTATATGTGTGTGTTCAAGCTAGAACTAGCTGGAGGCATTTGAAAGTCAAGGTTGTTCATTATGGAGAGATGTTCCTGAATGCAAACAAGTGCTGATGAAAGAATCTTGGTGCCTTGTTTGTAGCCTTCTTTTATGCACTTTGAGTGTTGTCTCTGTTGTTTACATCATCTTGCTCAGGGAAGGTCATTTGAGCTTATTGCTGTCCTTAAGTTTCAAGCAATCTTTTACTTCTTAGTTCCCCTGCTCAAAGGCACCACAGTGAAATAACCACAAGCATCTAAACCTGTGAGAGCTCTGAATGTAGTTATTGTTTTCAACAAATCGCACAACTGCTATCTTGGCCACAATCGAAAGCTGTTTTCCAGCCTACCATGACCTTGCCAATCCTTAAAACATTGTAGCCTTTCACTCAGTTCGAGGAATGAAAGCAAAAAAGAAAAACCCAAAACATTAACATCATGATGCTATTGCAAATGATTTTGCAGTAGCACACATATCTCAGAGACATGTCCACAAGGTCACATGGGGACAAATATTCCTCTAATTAAGACTAATGGTTCACAGAATCCAGCTCTTTCACAAAGAGGCTATTCGGTATTTGTTAAAGAGCTTCTGATTCATGCAGCTGAGGAAAGAGTTCTCTGGCATCACGATTGTGCCACTGTGGCCTTTGTCACACTGTGATTAAAGATAGCTTCTCATGAGTCACACTGAGAGAGGCGCACACACACACACACACACACACACACACACACACACACACACACACACACACACACCACCCACCACCTCAGCGCCCAGCACTACAGTCACCATCCAGCCTGCTGAAAACAAACAAGTTGTTGGAGGAGGCTTACCATGAATCAGTGATATTGTAAAGTCAAGGCTAAACAGGGTCACAGTGTGATTACAGTGGCTGTTAATTTTAATGTTAGAATATTCCATTTTATTCTAACTGTGGTTCACAGAAAAAAGAAAAGAAAAAGAAAAAAGAGGACAGTTGTTTGAGTATATGTTTGAATGATCTCCTACCAC
>NW_024621701.1:0-1411 GCF_008729295.1 Plectropomus leopardus | reverse complement strand
AATCCTAGAAACATCTTAAAATCCTAGAAAAATCCTAAAATCAGCAAAGTCCTAAGAATCGGAGAAACATCGTTAAATCTGACAAATGTCCTAAAGTCCTAGAAACCTAAAATCACAGAAATGTCCTAAAATCATACAAATGTCCTAGAATTCTAGAAATGTCCTAAAATCCTAGAAACATCCTAAAATCCAAGAAATGTCCTAAAATCCTAGAAACAACCTAAAATCCTAAAAACACCTTATATCCTAAAAGCATCCTAAAATCCTAGAAACTTCTGTAAACCTGAGAAATATCCTCAAATCTGAAAAATGTACTAAAATCCTAGAAACATCTTAAAATCCTAGAAAAATCCTAAAATCAGCAACGTCCTAAGAATCGGAGAAACATTGTAAAATCTGACAAATGTCCTAAAGTCCCAGAAACATGGTAAAATCTGAGAAAGGCCCGACACTCCCTGGGTCATGCGTGGTGCTGCAGCCCCCCGGCCTCCTCGTGCTGCGTTTCGTGATCCAGCTGTGGTCAGAACAGAGCAGAGTGCTTTCGGAGCTCATTATCACAGCAAACTATCGTCAGTCGGGTTTCCTCGGATACAGAAACGTGCCGGTGCGTTTGTGTGACTCATCCCGCGCCGAACTACAGCTGAATGAACATCAGGCAGCTCATTGCAGCCAGCAGCCATCATCTGGACAGGTCTGACAGGTCTCCTCGGAGGACGACCGGCTAAAAATACGCCCTATTTGTGCGATTCGATGATGACGCTGACAAGTGCTGCAGCATCTCTGCTCTTTCAATTTCCTCCCTCGGCCCTTTCTCTCTTCCTCTTCCTCCGTTTTTTTCCTTTTGATCACGAGATAAGCCCTTCAGCAAATATCGTCTACTCGTCTTCATCCAGCAGCAAATACTGCAGCTCCTCAGACATGAGCGCTCTCTCTCCACAACATTTCACGCAGAGGTCGGTGGTTTTTGGTTTTTGTTTCCTGGCAGGTGTCAATCACACGAGCTTCACGGAGGCTTAGAGTTTCCATGGTAACAATCAGTGACACCAGCTGACCAGTGGCACCAAACGAAAAAGCCCATTTTATCTATAAAGGTCGACACAGCGGTGAAATGTACCAAAGTACATTTATTTAAGTACTGCACTTAACCCTTTAACACCGGGACCGAAACCACTTTTCTCATGCTGCGTTCAGACACCTTTAATAAACCAGAGAAAATTGGTTTGATTTCTCTCGAAAACGTGAAAAAAGATGATAAGCAACTCAGTAAGAAATTGTATTATGTATATTATGTATTATGAAAGGGGACATAGAAATTAGCTGAAAATTAAACCTGCTGGGGATTATTGAATATTACCAAAAAAGAGAAAAATTCTGAAAACTATGTTATAATATAGTCATATATATATATGTC
>NW_024621700.1:0-3131 GCF_008729295.1 Plectropomus leopardus | reverse complement strand
ACACACATTTTCAATACAAGGCTTTTACTTGTGCATGTGTTTTTTTCACATTGTGGTATTAGTACTTTTTATTGACTGTTTAATATGTTTCTGTTTTTTTTTTTGTGGAGGTGGAGACATGCACTTCCCACTCAGCGAGGCTCGAGGAAAAATATTTGCAACTCCGAGGAGTGTCATGATGTGGAACAAAAAACAAACAAACAAACAAAACAAAAAAACGAACTCAAACAACCATCCTCTTACCCCCAGTCTGAAAAATAAAGTACAGTCCCTTATTATGTTATTATAAACCCATACTTGATATGCATACAAATACATACATACATATTTACAAACATACATACGTTGAGTTCTTTTTTTATTTAATCTCTTTGCCCATGTATTTGTTGATTGATTTATTGATGGTTTTATTTCAGTCATATTTATTTTTTTCCTGCTTGTATGTATGTATATATTTAGATATTTATTTATTTTAGACTAAAATAGCATTCCATATCAAGTACGGGCCCATGATAACATAATAAGGGACTGTAGTTTATTTATCAGAGTAGGGGGATGGCTGTTTTTTTGTATGTTTATTTTTTTTGTTTGTTTGTTTGTTTTACATCATGACCCTCCCCGGAGCTGCAAATATATTTCCTTGAGCCTCCCTGAGTGGGAAACGCACGTCTCCACCCCCACAAAAGAAAAAAAAAAAGAAAAAAAAGAAAAATTGTAGTTTATGTATTAAAAATGTATATATAAATTTTTGATTTTTGTGGGGTGTTTTTTATATTATATTTTATATTTAGTTATATTTAGACTTAAATTGATATCAAAACAGTTGGTAATGAATTTTCTGTGTGGCTGATTAATTAATCAACAGATCATTTCAGCTGTACTTGAATAAACGGTTTGGTAATTTAATTTATAACAAAACATCATATTTTATATAACCTCTTCTAATGTTTTTTTTTTTTTTTTTACTGAGTAAAGTAACTATAGTAACTAAAGCTGTCCGATAAATGTAGCGGAGTAAAAGAAAATACACAAGTAAAGTACAATACCTCAGATTGTACTCAAGTACAGCATTTCAGTAAATAGACTTAAATTCCACCACTTGAGAAATCAAAGGATTTCCATAAAACTAAATAGACAAGAAAATAAAATTAAAAATAAGGATAATTAACGAAGCATGTGGTTGCTGATGGAAAATGAAATCAGGGTAACGGTTAATGTTTGACAGCAATAAATCCAGATAATAGCAGATAAACCAAGATAACAAGCAAGCAGCCATTAAAGCACGATAAACTTTGCTCTTTTTATTTTAAAGGATATTTTGAGTCGTCTCTTAAAGATAATGCTATAACTGTCTCTTCTATTAACTCTTGTTTACTATTTGGGCATGTAGATTACTGTTTGGCCTCGAGCTAAACAGAAAGTCGTCCTTTTACTGTGAAGTGAACCATGAATAGAAACAGGAGTGTAATTTGGTAATCTGATGCTGACGGGAGTCGTGTTAACCTGCTGCTGATAATTCAATATAAACGGGAGATTTTCCAGCTGTTTTTGTGTCAGAAGGACTGATTCGTGACCAACATCAGCAGACTGTAATAACAGTAAAGAGCGCTCGTAATGAGATAACGATCACAAACTTATTACCGTTTTGATATTTACAGGGTGACAAAGGTTAGCTGTTTTCTGTTGGGTGTGACGCTGCCTCTGATGCTCACACTGTAAAATCTGACAAGTTAATTTGACTTTAATAAAGAATCTGTGCCTTGAAAAATGTACGTGAATATTACTAATTCTAATTCATGTTTACTTTATATCTAACTGTGAAGATTACTTAAAATTAAGTCATATTTACTAAATTTTGTAAAGTTGTTGAAACTTAAAAATTACAATTACAATTACAAAATTACAATTTGAATTGATAAACTTTATAACTATGTGCCCAATAACGCTTTGATTTGCACTGTAACATATGACAAGTTGATTTTTCTTCTGTTTTTCAAATTGAGGAAACTTTCTGCTTTGAAAAATGTAAGTAAATTTAAGTGTTAGTCTTAATTTCTGTTAACTTTATATATAATTGTTAAGTTAATGTAAAATTTTGTCATATTTACTTAATTTTGTGAAGATGATGCAACCTAAAAATGACAAGTTTAATTAAATCAATCTTTCAAAATTTTAACAAGTTAATTAAAACATGTATATTCTGCTTTATATCCATATTGTTAATTTTCCATAGATTTAGTAACGTACTTAATTTTGTGAAGATGTTGCAACTAAAAAATGACAAGTTTAATCAAATCAATATTTCAGAGTTTTGGCAACTTCAGTAAGTCAAGTTTGCTGCGCGATATATCTGTATTCTGCTGGTTGCAAACTAGTCAATCATATTTGTATTTTTATAAACGTGAAAACAAATAAAAACACAACTCACTGATCTCCTAACTTCAACATGGGTGAAATCCTCTTTGTCATTATCAGTTAAGTCAGACTAACTTGATTTACTTAAGTTAGTAAAACTTAAAAAGATCAATGAAATTCCACTTATCATTTTTAAGTAGCAACAACTTTACCAAATTAGGTAAATACAGCAAAATTTCAAGTAAACTTAACATAAAGACAGAGTAGATATAAATTAAGATTTATATATATTTACCTTTTCAATAATTTTTCAAGATTTTTTATAATAAAAATAATTAAGTAAGATTAACTCCTCAGATTTTACAGTGCAGTAAAGACACTATCATTATGCTTTTATCAAGAAAAACGAGGATCAAGAATGATTCCTGACAACTTGTTCTAGTTTTGAGCTATTGTAACTAAACCGCGAGTGATTATCAGATTTTCATTTATGATATTAAAATGACGTAGCTCTCTTTCCACACAGTTAGCTGTGAGCTGGATATGTGATTCATCAGCTGCATCATCAGTATAACAAACCCCAACAGGTGCGACATTGCTTTTCTTTTGCTGCTTTCAGACGCCTTTCACAAGTACTTTAACCTTTGACCCCCTGACAAATTGGTGCAATTTTGTTCAAAAACATGACAATGAGCAACAAATTGCAAGAAATGAGCAGATTTAGAAAATTATTTTTAAACAGCTATGGAAAATGTTGAGGCAAAAAGAAAAAAGAT
>NW_024621699.1:0-2420 GCF_008729295.1 Plectropomus leopardus | reverse complement strand
CATAATCCTGCTGTCAAATCGCAGAATATCTGGAAGAATCTCTGACAAAACAACAACAATCAATATTAAGTGAAATTTGCAATTACATCTGGAGAAAAAAACATGCAGTGCAAACTTAAATCTCAGTTGTACCTGCAAACACTTGGCACATCACTAAAAGCTGAATGGAGAGCAGAGCTGCTCGGTCTCGGGTGAACATGTTGACCAACAGACAGAAAACGACAGACTGAAACTTCAACACCGGCTCAGCAATGTATTTGTGGAGGAGGTGCTGAGAAAAGGAAGTGGTTAGTTTTGCTTGTTAGTTGGTTGGTTTGGCTGCTGGAAACTGGGTTGTTTCTTATCCTTCACAAAACACGAAATTAGGTCACGTGGGGATCATTGAACTTGGAAGACTGAGAAGTGAAACTTGCACCTTGATAATAAATTGTAAAATATCATACATTAGTAATCATCTCCCGTTTAATTTTTCTCAGTGATTTTAAAAACTGAAATATAAATGTACATACATGTGCAATGTTCAGCTGCAAGACAACCACTTCTGCATAAAATGCAGAACACACTTTAGCAACAGAGTGACTCTACAATCACATATATAATTAACTGAGTTGACAAAGTTGAGAAATTAATGTTGCTTAAGAAACCATAATAACCTAGTGTTAGTAATGAGACTTTCATGTTGCTCAGTATTGCACATGCTCAACATCATGGGTGTGAAAACCACAAATTTTAACCATCAATCGAATTCCACACACAGACTCTAATGTTGACTAAAATGTTGACATTTCACAATAGGAAACACACATAACAGTGAATGATGGCTTCCATTCAGGTGCCTCCATTACAGGGTTCTGCTATTGCACATGTTGGCTCACTGTTGCGCTGCCATCACTTACAGTGGTGAATTCAAACATTTTGACTGATTTGAACCGACTGTGTGGATAGGAACAGACTTTATTCAACTGACAGCTCCCTGACTCTCTGCGTTTCACCTATGATTGTCAACTGAAAACACTGTGTGGGTGACCATGGCCTTTAAAATCATAATAATCAACCTTTTTCACTCCTGCATAAGAAAAAGAAGCACCCTATGTGATCACAATATTGCAAATGCCATATGAAAAATAGCTCAGTGGTAAAACCAGCCATCTTTAGGCAAATATTTGTGCCTTTATGCAATAATAAATTACAGTATTGAAACTACTGTATCTTGCTTAAAGGTCCGGTGTGTGGGACTCAGAGGTTTATATTGAAATGGGATTTAAAATTAAAGTAAAGTAAATTTACTTACCTGAAAATAAGAATGGTGTTTTTGTTACCCTAGAATGAGACGTTTATATCTGCATAGGGAGCAGGTGTTGGTCTGTGGAGTCTGCTATGTTGCACTGGCATGTTTTTACAGTATCCCAGAACAGACCAAAAAAAAGCAAACTTTGGCTGTAGATAAGGTCATTTGTATTTTCATGTTGGCCACCATAGTTAACAGCCCCTCCCAAACGAGCTGAACGGCATTGAGAAAAACATTGAAGATGAACTGCTTTGGTCTTTTTTTTAATATGATTACATTACTGGGTTCATTTGTTTTGGAGAGGACATGACCTCTGAAGACAATTCAACCCCTGGCAAAAAAACAAACAAAAAAAACCCCAAAAAAAACCCAAACTCCTGAACGTCTGGATCTGAAATTATCAGAGGAAAAAAGGTGAGCATATATTAGCAGGTGCTAGGCAAGCTGCCTGACCACATCAAGCCAGCAGTGTTTCTCCAACGATTTGTAAAGTAATATTTCTTTATTTAGTGATTGTCAATTCTAATCTGAAGGTTAAATGACGTGCAGGAGTGTGTTGAAGACATGGGACATGGGAGGAGCAAAAGTTCAAGAGTTCAAAAGCTGAGCTTTTTTTTTATCTTATTTTCATTTCTGGTTGTAATCACATGTGGTTTTGGTTTTATGTATGGTTTTTGCTCTGCAAGATAAACGAAGTATTAACATAACATCAAATAATCTCAAGAGAAATAGTGATGAACAAAGTCAAACACATCAAAATCCATTTTACAGGACACACAAAGCATGGCTGGGGTGGCAAAGACTGAACAATTGGAGGAAGGCAGTATTTAATGCCCCTAATTAGGCTGAAGGGTGTCGTTTTTAGGCAGGAGCACTTGATCTGTTTTCCCCTTCTCAGATGAAGCCTTGTGATCCTTGGATGGGGACCCTTGACCATGTCTATAAAGGTTTTAATCACTTGGTCCATTTGTTTTAGAGAGGAAGAGACCTCCGTGGATAATTTGGCTCCAGATAAAAACCTATTGAGCAATGAACACTGGGGGAATTCTAACCAGGAGAAGTTTCAGCTGGTTGCAATTTGCAGCTGTAACCCCCATGAATTTAGGGTTACTAAACATATATCTCAGTTAGA
>NW_024621698.1:0-1601 GCF_008729295.1 Plectropomus leopardus | reverse complement strand
TAGAGTGACGTCACTCAGACATAAGTGACGTCATTTAAATCAGAAAACACAACGCAAAAAGCTGGAAAACTGTGTCATTTTTGCTGATTTAAAAAAAAAAAATGGCTCAAATTTTCAAATTTAAAAAAGCTTTTTTTTTAATTTTTGAAAAGTGTTTAAAGAAAAAAAAATGCCCAAAAATTTTCAAGAACACATTTAAAAAAAAAAACAACAAAAAGTGCTGCAGAGACGTCACCGTTCCCACAGGGCGTTGCCACTTTACAGCAGAAAGGTTGTTTTCGAAGGATCACACTCTGGATTACACGCTGAACGAAAGCGCAACAAAAGTTTAACGTTTCATGCACGAACCGTTGTCGTGTAAGCGTTTCTTTATTCTCTGTAATCTTGTAGCCTTTACGTTAATTTTTCCACATTCAGATCTGTGTTTTACGTCTGATCTTTAAAGATCGCAGTTTGGACTTTTACGTAAAAGTGAGAAACTTTTCGGTTTTTTAAGACACGAGGTCATCGTGTCAGAGGTGAAAGCTGTTTTCGGCACACTTACGTGTCGGTTCCGTTCGTCCATGATCCGCGCTATCTGAATCTTTTTCCTTCCCATCTCGGCTTTTCTGTTTTTCACTCTTTGTCACAAACGTCCTCTTCCTCTCTGATTCCTCTGATTGATTCTGGATCCTCAAAGTGTTTCACTTCTCAAACTGCTGGCTCCTGCAGAGAGACACAAACACACACCGCGTCAGTCACACACACACACGGACCGCTGCGGGAGGACGAACTGGTTTTAGGCCTCGGTGTCGCACTCAAAGAGGTGGCGTGTCAAACGACAAAAGGTTGCAAAACTCAAACAGAAACATGTAGGAACACATTTAATTAAGAAAAAAGGCTTGCGTGTGTATTATGAGGTGGTAGTGCAGATTTAACCGCCGTGCACGCACAGACAGGCAGCGTGTTTGTCTGCACGCCCGTCCATTCACCGCTGCTCGAATCCCCCCGACACACCCAGAAACGCTTCCTCGGGGGGTTACCGCACGCTCAGGAGGAAGTGAAACAGCCGGGCGCGTCACAATGCAAATAACACAAAGTGACGAGTTCGGCTCCATCGTAAAAAACACCTGCAGGTTTTTCAGAAACCACACTCGAAGGAAGGATTTTGTTTTTGCCGCTCGACAGAGAACTTCCTCTGTGGGCGGAGCTGAGACGAGATTCGTGTCACGAACAATAATCAAACTTATTCTTTTAATACTAACAGATGCAACACAAGGAGCCTCACACAAGATGAAAAGACAGATGCATAAAAAAGACTGAAAAACAGCAGGAATACGAGAATTTAGAGAGATTTAACCCTTTGACACCTGAGCAAATTGGATTTTTTTCTTTAAAAAAAATAGGAAGTTGGCAACGAGCAATGAAAGAAGAAATGACCCAAAAAGTGGAAAGAAATAAGTAAAAGTTACCTAAAACGGTTTAAAAAAAACCTGACAATTTTGAAAAAAAAAACACTTTGGCAATTAAAAAAAAAAATTAAGAAACATGGGGAAAAGTGAACTAGCAACTTACAATAAAATAACCTGAAAATAAGCACAAACAAAAAAAAAAACCCAAAT
>NW_024621697.1:0-2229 GCF_008729295.1 Plectropomus leopardus | reverse complement strand
ATGTGTAACTTTAGCCATTTGTAAACAGAAATAAAAGACAAATATCGTCAACTTTTTAAAAAAAGGCTCGACCGTACGGGAGCTTTATGATTCAAAATACAACTTAAACCACTCCTTAATATTAAAATGAAAGTAATTAATATAAAACAAAGACAGAGCTCATACTCATGCACCTACCCCGGAGGCAGCGAGGTCCGACTGTTGCTACCCCCCGGGGTGCACGACCCTAAACCACAGGGGTGCTGCCTTTACTTACAATAGGAGACCCCAGTTCCCGTGTTTTGTAGTGTGTTTTATATGGCAAGTGGGATCACATTATCTCTTAACTCCATTACACACAGAAAAGGCAACTGCAAGGTGGTAATTCTACTTTTGTTCATTAGTATGGTTTATTGACTTTCATTTTTAGATCAGGTTGTGCAGATTTTTAGGGATATGAAGCATTTGACGATACTCCAAGCAACGGCATCACAACAAGCAAAAATACCTATGTAGGCACTGGCGAGCCACTTGTATTGCAGAGTTTAAATGGTTAAAACCATTTTTAAAGCTGTAAATGTGGCGGTTGGGAGGATTTATACATGTAATTGCTGAAAACTTAATTCAGGCCGTTTCACAGCACTCATTTTGAAATCCACTCCTTGTGTGAACTGCACACGAGCTGTTTTACTAGCGAACCACAGTGACAACCATGATAAATAAAAGAAACCACGCTGCAGCAGCTGGCTGCATGTGGAACAACCTTCAGAGGAGAATGAGAGGATCATTTCTTGTGCTTTCTGAGACCTCTGGCCAGATGGCAGAATGGAGTTGTCAAGAGCTAATACAAAAGTAGAATTAAATAGATAAATCTCTGGTCTCGGCCATTACTGATAGTAAGATGCTCTGAGCTGTGCCGTGGAGGTCGATAATAGCTTGAACTACGGCCATGATACCTCCGCTTCGAGGGCTGTCTCTCAGAGGCAGCAGGTTTTCCGAGGATTCCTGTGATGTTTCTGAACGCATCACTTTGTTCATTTAACCTCAACAAAGACCCACATATGCAGCATAATGTACAGCCTTCTTTCTCAGAGGCAATTAAAAAAAATAATGTTCTCAAAACCCCAAAGAAAACACATCCATATTATCTCTCTCCTTCTCTGTCCGTCCCTGTAGCTACAGTGCAGACATGTGTGGGTGGTTATTGTTGGTTGATGGAGCTCATTTGAATATGCGGCTGCTGTTTCGTGTCTTTGGATTTATTCTCCAAACAACAACAGGGATATTTGTTTGCATCGAAGCCAGAATGAATTTGAGCAATCATACTGACAGGCGACTGTTTTCATTTTATTTCACAGCAGATAATGCACATTCAAGCGTTGACAATAACAAAACCTGTTCCTGCTGAATGCTTACTAATTATCTGCTCTACCTTCCCTTTTGTAATCCACATCTTTCTTTTGTGTGGCTTTTGAGAGGTTGCAGAACTGCAGTATACTGTAGGGTGGAACAGCATGCTGTGTATTGTACTGTTCTGATATAATACATGTGAGGAATTCAACAACTCACTGCCTGTTTATGCAAACTCTGTTGAACAATGCAGTGACCTGAGAGTTCGGGTTGTTACATTGTGAAGTGCTGCTTTTGTTTTGTGTTAAATATCCTGCTGAGAAACGACTGGAAATAGCCGAGGCAGAACCTGTTTCATCCTTTACACGGACACACGCACAATATTACTCTTTTGTGAAGAGAAATGTTATAGCAAATTGAAAGGTGAAAATGAATTCTATAATCATGTCTCTGCTGAAATATACTCAGTCAACATGCAATTTCTGCTCTGTATTTCATCTGAACTTTGATTACTTCTTGTTTTATAATAGACACTTATGTTTGCTCTGCAATACGCTGTAAATTGAGACTTTAAACACTTACTATCATTTTGTCAACACTGACAGCTATAAAGTTGATCAATGGTAATTTTCGCTTCTTTAAAAAGCAGCACATTGCATTGTGGGATTGTTAGCAGAAGGTAGTGCACTAGATAGTAAACAGGGGTTGATTTTGGACACAGCCACTGCATACACTGGCATGCACGCTCTGAATTGTACAGTTATTATTGTGTAGAACAAACGGGCACAAATAAGATTTTATGCTGCCTTGATTTGAAATGGAATATGTTCCATTAACATCACATGACTGCAGAAACTCTTAGGTGCTGACTTTGGCAGAATCTTTTGTGTCTCTATGTTT
>NW_024621696.1:0-1641 GCF_008729295.1 Plectropomus leopardus | reverse complement strand
ATCTATCTAGTGTTTTATCTTTATCTAATTGCCACTCTGTCCTTGGAAGGTTATGTTTCAGTGTGCATCACCAGTGACAGATTTACCTCCAAGGACTTGAAAATAAATTGGTGGCTGAGATAGGGCGCAGAATTGTAAATGAATCATAAAATCTTCTGAACAAACACAGACACACACATACATTTATCATAAAATAATAAAAGTTGAAGATGAACAGAGATGAAAAAAGTGATGGAGCTCATTACTCATTCAGCAGTCGTGCCACTTTTAGGGACACTGTACTGGAGAAAATATCAAAATGGTAGCTTAACTTTTGGTGTTTCAAGAGATTGTTTTTATATGTTGCAGAATATGTGTGATAAATCTGTATTTGTGAAGTCAAGAGTGTTAGACCACTTCATGGAATACATGATATATATATATATATTTTTTTTGGTGTGTCTATTTGCCCCTGGCAGTCACTGTTGCTACACTCTACAACACACTCCAGAGCTCTTAGATCATCAGACACTGGTCTCCTAACAGTACCCATGATAAGTACTAAATCTGGTGAGGGTGCTTTTAGTTATTATGGTCCTACTTTCTGGAACAAACTCCCGTATGACTTAAGATGTACAACTGAAGACCTACCTGTTCTCCCAGGCCTATGGTTAGTTAGTGCCTTCATCTCTTTCTGTCTCTCGTTCCTTCCATGAGTCTCTGTCTCTCTCTCTGTATGTATGGGGAGGTATACTATGTTGGCGAGTGGGTGGGGACTAAACAATCTGTATTCCTTTATTAATATTACTACTGCTTTCTCTTCTTCTCTGTATTTGTGTGTATATATGCATTTACACCCTAATTTATTTTATTTTGTGCATATTTGTTGTGTGTGAAGCACATTGAGCCTACATCGTATGAAATGTGCTATACAAATAAAGTTGACTTGACAATGTTTTGGATCGCACTGCATGCAATGATTGGCTAGTACTCCTCACACTGACATGTCAAGGTCAGATGCAGTTATGATTATGCACAGAAGTCATGGTTAAGGCTAGTACTAGCCAATCTGGGATATTCTCTGATATTAAAGTAGTACATTTTAGAAAAAAGAAAATTAAATTTACCACCAGAAAGTCAAGTGATGTCGACCTATTGTAAAGATCAACACAGTCCCTGGAGGAAATAAAGATAGGGTGTTAAATTAACAGCTTAATCATAAGGCTTTAACACAGAACACTGGGGTTTGATTCCTGTTTAAATCAATGTTGGCTTTTATTCTGCCTCTGTGCAGAGGATTGCCATCTCATTTTCGGGAACACAATATTTTAAAAAGGCCTTGGGAGAATTTTTTGAAAATTAGCACAAACATCCACTAGGACTCATGGATGAACTGATAAACTGAGAATTAATTGGTCAAGTTCACATTATTTAACATCATAACAGAAGGGGAGACGATTGGTAGGATACCAAAGTAGCGACACTAAAATTTGGTGTCCACCTTGAAGTGTCACGATTCTATAGATTTTCTGTGCTGCCAGGTTGAAGATGTGTGTGTGAAGCATTAATGTTTGAATTTGTCGCTTCTTCTGAAGATTTGAAGATTTTATAAAATTATTTCTTTTAAAAAGCTAGGGAAAAATGTCTAGAAAACTATATATT
>NW_024621695.1:0-7082 GCF_008729295.1 Plectropomus leopardus | reverse complement strand
GCTGAGGTCGAAGGTCGTGTCAACACGCCAGCACAGAGTCCATTCAGGGAAGCAGCGGCTGCGGTCAGACGGGTCGTGTTAACGAAGCCGCAGTTTAACTGACAGCAGTTGAGTGAGAGCAGAAGGTGAGCGTGTGAGCGCTGCAGTAATACGATGTTCACAGCGTGTTACAGACGCGTCGAGCACGTCTGCGGTTGATTCGCGTGTTCACGTGATCATCTTTGCTGTAGCTTTTGTTTCTCTGACTCAGTCTCCATCAGGTGTCAGAGACATAAAACAGCATCAACATAGAGCCTGATGATCAAAAAAAGAGCCAGAGGAGGATCCCCCACACCCCCGACAGAGGACACAGCTGAGACACTGATGTCCTAAAATCACAGATATCCTAAAATCTGAGAAATGTTTTGAAATCCTACAAATGTCCTGATATTGTAGAAATGTTGCTAAATCCTGGAAAACATCTTAAAATCACAGAAACATGCTAAAATCCATGAAATGTCCTAAAAATCTTAGAAACATCCTAAATCTGAGAAATGTCCTGAAATCAAGGAAATGTCCAAAAATACAGGAAATGTCCTAATATCTTAGAAATGTCCAAAAATCCTAAAAACAGTCCTTAAATCCCATAAGCATCCAAATTCTTGGAAACGTCCATAAGTCCTAAAAATGTCCTAAAATCCGATCAACATCCTAAAATCTTAGAAATGTCTGTGTTGACTGTGTTTGTTCATCATGAAACTAGTGACAGACAGGAAGTCAAAGCTTCTCAAAAAAGACCGAGCAGCATCGACGTACTCATCACAAAACACGGTAATGGGAATACAAACAAACACACACACACACACACACACACACACACACACACACACACACACACACACATTAACTCCTAAAATCTAAACACACACACACAAAACCTGCAGTGTGAAGCTTTTCACACGCACACACACACATGCACGCACGCACGCACACACACACACACACACACACACACGCACACACTTTGCCTCCGAGTTATTTTAAGTAGATTTACTCATAAAAAATGCAGTAAAAAGGCAGCATCAGTCTAAAAATAAACGTTTTAAAGCGTTCAGATGAACGACAGCCAAACAAAGCGAATCACAGCACATCGTCCTCAAACATTCGCCGCTGCTTTATGTAATAAGTTGCCCACTTAAAAAACGTCAAACTTTACATGCACAGATGAGAAGAAAAGAAAGGGGAATTAGCGGCAGCGGGGATAAAGACAGACGTGCGATGCAGAGAGCCGCAGAGACGCTGCGCTGTGGGAAACGATGACCGTAAAAACCCGTTTCCTGCGCGGAGCAGAAGGTCGGCACATTTAGCCCGCGTGTTCGAAACCGTCGGTCCTGCTGGATGTCCAGCCCTGCTGCAGTAACGGCTGCGTACTATTTTACAAAAGGGTTGTTTCCTTCTCTCTTTGGATCCTCTGAAACTAGTCGGATCAACCGTAAGCATCATTTCAGCACGTTCAGCGTTTAACCATCACATTTTTATCAAACAACGAACGATAACTTCACTCCGGGAATCGTTTTTGTCCGTTTAGTCTCCAGAAGGTGTCAGAGTTCAGAAACAGCATCAAAATAGAGCCTGTTATTTACAATATTATGTACATGTCCATAAATCCTAAAAACACGCTAAAATCATGAAAATGTACTACAATCCTAGAAACGTCATGAAATCCTAAAAATGTAAAAATCCTAAAATCCTAAAAAATCCTACAAACATCCTCCAAAAAACACCGAACATTTCAATCAGTGATGCACAATAATGATTATTTCAACCGCTACCAGTCGTCTCCGGCTCACCTCCTATACCTCTACCTCCTGTATGTCCTATAAGAGCCGTCCTGGACAGTTTATGTCCTCCTCGTTCACTGATCATCTAAATAAGTCGCTAAATGTTTCTCCTGTTGTGTTTTTTTAAAACATCGCCCCTGAGAGGCTCTGAAAAGCCGCTAAATAGCGATAAAGTCGGCACGTTAGTGGTCCTCTCCTCCGTCACGCTGGGACCTTAGATCGTCTCACTCGTTTGTTTTTGGACGTGGAAATGTTGTTTTATTGCGTAACATCCGTAACAGTGTCCCCTACACGACAGCGAAAACAATGTTATTATCGTAATATCGGTATGACGTCATAAGTCCCATTATCGGGCCGATAACTGTCGGTCCCTACTTTTTAGGAGGTTTTCAAGGAGATCAGCAAATAACCGCCTAATGTCCAAAAATCCTAAAAGAAATCATAAAAGCCTAAAATCCTATTTCCACACTAAAATCCTAAAAATGTCTTAAAACCCTAGCAATGTAAAAAAGAAAAAAAGCTTTAAAATCCTAAGAAACGTGTTAAAACTCTGAAAATCTCATAATATCCTATAAATGTTGTAAAAATCCTAAAATTCTACCAAAACCCTAGAAATGTCCTAAAATTGTCCTAAAATCCTATAAAAATCATTAAATCCTAGAATAGTCCTAAAATCCTTAAAACAATCTAAAAAATAATTCGATTTCTTGCTAATTTTGGGGTCATTTCTTCTTGCGTCGCTTGTTGCCATGTTTTTGAAAGAAATAAGTGTAATTTTTCTCAGGTTTCAAAGGGTTAAAACAGATGAAATAATCAATAATCAATGGTCTGTGGATGTGTTTGATCAGATCTCGCTCTGGGTTTCGTCTCCTCAGCTGATGTCGCATTAAACAGAGAAACTGACGCTCGAACACATGAACCCTGAACGCTGCAGCACACGACTCTCTCTCCTTTACACTTTACGGTCTCTAAAAACGAATCGCCCTCCTCCTCGTCCTCTCCTGTCCTCCTCGTCCTCTCCTGTCCTCCTCGTCCTCCTCTTCTGTCCTCCTGTCTCCTTTTTGTCTTCTACGCTCTCTAATCTACATCCTGTCTTTTTTTTTTTTTTTGCTCCTCCTCTGCTCTTCTTTCTCATGTCTCCTTGTTCTCCTCCTCCTCCTCCTCCTCCTCTTCCTCCTCCAGCAGAGGTGGGTTGATGGCGTTGCCATGGTGACGGCACAGCGGGAGCATCGGCAGCTCACGCAGTAATTACACTGGTGGGGAATCTGCTTCGTGTGTGCGTTTTGGTAACTTTACCAGTTACTCTGACAGCAGCCTCGTCTCCTCATGTAGGACGACGGCGTGCACGTGGACACACCGCACGCACTTACACACACACACACACACACACACACACACACACACACACTGTCTTTACTTTACAGCCTACACACGGAGGATGATGTAATGTGTGCAGTACCTCAGCTGTGTCTAAATACAGATCCTCAGGAACCACAGAGGGAGGCGTCAGCACTTACTACAGCAGAAAGGTTTCTGACACCGTTCACACACTTTTTACCAGGATCATTTCCAGGATCATTTCCAGGACTTTTCCAGGACTTTAAAGCTGTGCACTGTCTGAAATCACTGCTTCTTTGTCATAACTACATTTTAAATATACATTATTAAAAAAATTTATATAATGAATCCAGAACTGGGTCAGAGCTGAATATATTGAAGTACAACTTAGGGACTGTTTGTTATTTATGAGGGGGCAGGGGTGGAGCAAAAAGGGGGAGGCAGGTCAAATCATTTTTTAAGCACTGGGGAGAGGCATACAACTTTAAATGGCTGTATTTTGTATTTATTTTAGTGATGATTTTTAAGGTAGAGGTAAATTTTTATTATTTTTTTTAAATTACATTTATCCTTGATCCTGCTCCATGTTTGGAGCTGAATGATGAGTTGATTAAAATCAAATCACCAGATAGTTTTGTGGTCTTTAATATTTTTTAGTGATTTTTAGAGAAACTTTCTTGCCGATTTTTGTTTTCCTTAAGATTTCTGCTGATTTTTTTTTCAGTTGTCATTTCAAAATTTTGGGTGATCTTTAAAGAAAACATGCCTTCTCAACCTGCTTGTTTTTCTTTTTTTAAAAATGGTGTTTTTTTTCTCCTTTGTAAAGTTCTGGTGATTTAAAAAACAAATATTTTTGGTGATCTTTAAAGAAAATATGCTTTCCAAACACGCGGGTAATTTTTGGCAAAATTATCATTGGATTTTCAAATCTCCTACTGTCCTTGAACACATCATGTGGTATTATTCAGGTTTGTGAAGAAAAAAATTCCACAACTTTTCCAAAACTTTCAGTGACAGTTTTCCAAAACTTTTCCAGAATTTCCCAGCTGACTGATGCTTCAGGAGCGCCGTGGCGTTCAGGTGAAGGCGGAAATAAAGCGTAACGAGCCCGCGGCGCTCCTCTCAGCAGCTCCTGTTTGCTCAGCGAGCGTCGCTGCAGCTCAGTTTGTGATTAAAGTCAGAACAAAAGTAAAAGCAGCACGAACGAGAAGGCAGCTGCAAGTGGGAGGACTGGGACCGAACGTGTTCTGACTGGTGGAGCCGAGGCTGATTATATGTGGGAAGCAGCCGGTTGACAAAAGAGACGCAACTGCACCAGTGTGGGTTTGCTGTGGAACCAGTTTGTCTGTGCAGGCAGATCTTTGTTCAGAGCAGAATGAAAAATCTCAAAGTTTGCACTTTTTATTTTAAGAACTGAAGTTAAGCTTTGAGCTTTCATAACCGTTTTTTTTCCTTTTTGCTTAAACTCTGAGAGAAATGTGTGGTTTGTCCTCTGAAACTGAGCCAAAATATCTTAAAATCTCTCTGCACATCATGACGGTTCAGTGTTTTTTTGGGTTTAACAAAGAAGTTTGAAGCAGTTTCAGCAAAATGAGCTCCAGAAGTGAATATTTTATACTTTAAAGTATAAGTACAAAGTATTTCACGGCCGGAGAGAGGGGCTCATTTCAATAAGCCGGGAGCACATTTCTGGGATTTTATGATGTTTAGGATGCAAGAACATTTCAAAGATTTTAGGATGTTTTAGGACATTTCAAGGATTTTCAGACTGTTTTTTTACGATTTTAGGACATTTCTAGGATTTTGGGATTTTTCACACTTCAGATTTTTAGGACATTTTAGGTCATTCCTCAGATTTAAGGATGTTTCTAGAATTGAAAAACACTTCTAAGATTTTAGAACACAGGATTTTTGGACGTTTTCTGGATTTTAAGATGTTTTAGGACATTTTTAGTATTTTAGGACATCAGTGTCTCAGCTGTGTCCTCTGTCGGGGGTGTGGAGGATCCTCCTCTGACTCTGTTTTTGATCAACAAGCTCTATTTTGATGCTGTTTTATGTCTCTGACACCTTACGGAGACTAAAAGGATAAAAACTATTCACAGAGTCCATCACTTTTTTTTTTGTGAATTAAAAATATGTTTTGGGGGGCCACCCGGCACCCTATCAGGGGCCAGATTTGGCCCTCTGGCTGTAAATTGGGTATTACTGAAGTATGGTATGAGTAACACATGATTAAAAGATGCACTCAGCAGAGAATGAAAGCTAAATCCTGACGCTGAAACCTTAAAGAGCAGCTGAAGCCTTCAGTTCAGACGGTCGTTCAGCCGGTCGTTCAGACGGTCGTTCAGCCGGTCGTTCAGCCGGTCGTTCAGCCGGTCGTTCAGCTCAGAATGAAGCAGCGATGGTTAACGGGGATAAAACCACACCGTGACTCGGATCTATAAGCTCCACACACAGGTGAGCAGCCGCTCTCATCACTCACCTGTAGCCCAGCAGCCGGTGAAACCAGCGCACCGTGTTCCCCCTCCTCCCTCCCCGTCCGCCTGCTCCTGCATTTATCATTCCGGTCCTCAGAGTCTCTGTGAGTCTCTGTTATTCTGCCGCTCACATCCTCGTCTGCAGACCGACTCCGTTATTCCCCTCGGCAGACAGGTCACGTAATTCTGCCAATCAACGTGCCGGGCAGCGGAGACCTGACACCAGACATCCGAGCTGCGCGTGGAACAAAGCGCGTGCGTGTTTGATTGGGGGTGAACTTTAGGACCGAGCTGCGGTTCAGACCGGAGATCAGACCCGAGCTCACAGACCAGGCCTGAGGACCGCCGACGCGCTGGATTTGGGGAACAGTGAGCGATGAGAGAGCGTCGGTGTCCGGTGAACTGTGACACAGGATCCACCTGGATCCACCTTAACCCTCCTCCACACCTCCGTTCAAAGGTCCCTGCACATTTCTATGGATTTATAAAGACCACGATCTCCAAAATCACCATCAACACTCCTTATCTGTTCTTTTGTATTAAATATGTATTAAAATATATTTTTATATTATTTTTAAAAAAAATTAAGAACTTAATATTTAAATGACTTTGGGACTGTTTGTTATTTATGAGAGGAGAGGCATGGCAAATCATTTTCTTATCACCAGGGAGGGACTTATGTTTTTATTTTTGGCTTAAGGGGAGGGGCAGACAACTTTAAATGCTGAATTTTGTATTTATTTTAATTGCTGATTTTTAGAGAAAACATCCCTTGTGTTTTTAATAAAAGGATTTGGGCCATGTTGGTTTTTTGTTAAAAGAAATAATTTGCTTTTGTTTAATTTATTTTTTTATTTTTTTGTGATCAAAACCTCCCACTTTTTGCTGATTTTCTTACATTTAAAAAATATTGGTGAGTTTTAGGCATGTACTTTCCTTTTTTAATTTGGCGACTTTTTTTTCTTGATACATTTTTGTTGATTTTTTAAAGAAAACATGTATGACTTCATTTTGTATTTAGTTTAGTTTAGTGAATAGTTTAGTTATTTAGTTTAGAATTCCATGACTTTTCCAGGTTATTCATGACCGTACGAACCCTGTTACTCATTCTGGCTGGTTGCCGACATCGATATATAAACATATGTTTTTCCATTTAATTGCAGTGAAAATCAAGACTCTCCCGCGGTGGAATTAACATATCACACCTCCTCTCATCGTGGTGACTCACGGATGGCAGATGCAGATATAAAATATAATGTTTCTCAAAATGTGTAAATTCACTGTGCAAAACAGAAAACGACTTTAATCTAGGTTACATGGAAAACATGAAATATTTATTCTTATGCAACAACTTTTAAAAAGAACTGCAAAAATTCCTCCCACACATGAAACAACTCCTGACATCTGGTAGCTTTTATTTCTATTTGTTACTACAAAAACTGTT
>NW_024621694.1:0-2134 GCF_008729295.1 Plectropomus leopardus | reverse complement strand
CACAAAGATGCATTCACTCCGTATGTTACAGTCCGCGTCCCAATTAACGTGAGCATGTTCACAGCTGGATTATAAAGTCTGAACTTAGTACAGCCAACTGATGTCAGCACGTAATAATAAGGTAGGCAGCATCGTCATCGTTTGATTTTGTGACGCCAGATACTGAAACAGTTTCTGTGTAAAAGCGGCTCTCTGAGTCAGACCCCCAGCAAGGACAAGACGGCTATAAATAAACAAAAGTTTCAAACCAAACAAGCTCACATGAATCTCACAGGGTAGATTCAAACATGGTGTGTTTGTCCAGTATGTGTGTGTGTGTGTGTGTGTGTGTGTGGGCAGGAGCTGCTGGTGTTTATGTTCGATACGCATGTAAAAAGTGTGAGTTTGTGACGTTCATTTCGCCTGAGTGTTTCGGCAGGGTTTTTTCAGGGTTCACAGACTTTTTCTCTTGGCTGCCCACATGTCAAGAGCACTAACATGACTTAATGAACTTGGGTTTCAACTAAGATGCCTAAATTTCTTCAATTTGGGTCTCAGGCTCAAAAGGATTAAGAGTCCCCACTCTGGGGTACGCGTTTCCAAGAGTAATTGATTGTTTTCTGTGAACTGTTGCATGGGAGGTCGAGTGAAACCAGAAACTTGACCAGTGAGTGTGAGCTCAGAGACGGGTCTGCACTGCTGGGTAGAAGCTGAGATGTTAGAAGAAGAAGGAGGGAGGAGGGAGGAGAAGGAGGGAAGGAGAAGGAGGGAAGGAGGACATACTGTTGAGAAATTGAAGGGAAGTTTGGCAGCAAGTGCTTTAATTCACTTTGTATAACACGTATGTCTACTAAACTCTTTTTGTGTCCCAATTAGACGAGAGGTGAGAGGTTATGAGAAAAGGACCCGGGGTCTTTAAGTCTTTAAGTCCCATTTTAGCGTTACCTTGGTGATGGTTCACCTGTTAGTACGCAACATTAAATCCTGGGGATTTTCGCTTTCGAGTATCACAGGGCAAAGATGTTGGACATTTTCTGATTCTGATCTGCAGTGTAAGGGTTAACTTTCAAGTTATTTGATGTTGCGTCCAATTTTGAAACCCGCAAGGACTGAACGCAATAATGATGAAAGTGTTTAAAATACCAACCACATGGTAAGTTTCGAAAATATGAAAGCTGTGGAGATAAATCTGTGATTCCCTGTTTGGTTTCAGATCACTTATTTTTTGTTTCAGGGTCAAAAAGAAATATTTCAAGAAGGAAATCTAAAAGCGCAAAACCCCGAAACCAGTATGACTGCATGGTTCAGACAGCTGTATTACTCACCTCTTTGCTTTATTCCTTAAAACTACAGAAACAGGCTGTACGGTGCTGCATCTTAAGGTATGTTAGAAAAATTCCTCAGCCAAAGTCAGTGGGTTATTAAATGGGTTTTTGTTCAGATGTCTGAGATACGATCTGTGTTTAACACAAGCTGAAGAAACTTTCCCATTTTGCGCTACGACACAGAATGAGACAGTAAATATGTCACTGTGGGCTTTGAAGCTTTTTTGTGACTCAAAAAATACGGTTGCTAACAAATGGATAAATGAGACAGAACGTCGTCACGCCGACTACAGCGCTACATGCTTAAATAATGCGACTGTGGTGTAGTTTGCCTAAAATAAGGTTTTTGCTTTTAATAATTCAGTAATTTCCTTCAAATGTAATAGCTATTACATCTGCAGGGATTTGTTACGTTTGTGGGAGGGGAAAAATCTTCCGCTTTCAAAAATTTGAATTTTTGAAAAAATGAATGACCCATAGGCTGGCATATAAGCAAATGAACAAACAACAATTACCACAAAGATCCTTTTTCATTTTAATATTACATTTGTGGAAAGTTATTACAATTTTGAAAGCTGAAGATTTTCACCTTCCTAAAAAACCTAAAAATCCTACAAAGCTTACATTTGCAGAAAATTGCTTATTTCGTTTGTAGTGAGCAACTGTTGTTACATTTGTGGGAAATTTATTACATTTGTTGGATTATTAAATTACTCTCAATTCTGCACATTACTATGTTTGCACATCCATCTTCACTTTTTGCACACTTATTTGCACATTTTTTTTTTTATTTCTCTTTTTAATCTTTTTGGCTTTTTTCTTTGTTTTCT
>NW_024621693.1:0-1227 GCF_008729295.1 Plectropomus leopardus | reverse complement strand
AATATAATGTCACATGAGATTGTATCTATGATGCTGAGTTATTTATACATATAATAATCTATGAAATCTATATAAAAATCTAATATAATCCAGGCTAGACTCCTGCTGGCTGACTGCCTTGAATCTAAATTGCTAGTATTAGCTTAAATCATTTTTAAACTGTGTAAGTTGTGCCCACCTTTCTTCTTCTTTGTTTCTCTTTTCTTTCTTTCCGTTTGTCGGGGGGGGGGCATGGTGCTGCAACCTGCAACATCACTCACTCTCAGGCTTGACTGACTGCTGACAAATCAACCCAGTCGACCAGCGCAGGGCAGACTAAACCATTTTGCGCATTTAGTAGGGGTTAGGGGGCCTCTGAGAGAGACTTCACATTTTTTCCAGAAAGAAATTCTGAATGTTTGTTTATTTGTACAGACAACTAGTTATTGCAGTTATGACTCAGAGACAAAAAAAGGAAAATGAAAAATTCATTTTAATTTCAGGCCCATTAAGGGCCCCCCTCCCCACTGGGGCCCTTGGTAGTCAGTCCCACTTTTCCCCCCACTACAACGCCCTACATGCAGCAAAGGGCCGAGGTTAGATTTAAACCTAGGACAGAGCCTCTGCACATGGGGTGCCCACTCCACCATGTTAGCCACCGGGCTAATACAATAATAAACCAACCAACTGTCAGATAAATGTAGGCCTACTTTAATTACAGCCACTGATCAAAATGTTGGCGATAACAAAGGAGTTACCATCCGAATATATGATTTTGATTAAAAAATGTATATGTTGAATAAAACATTAATTCTGTTGCTTTGCATCTTGTGGCTGCGAAGGAATGTCTTATTTTGGGCATTTTTCACCTTTATCGGCCAGTTGAAATGTTTGTTTGTTTGTTTTAAATAATTAAAAACTCATCAAATGTTACAAGTTACACTACACAATAAAGTTACAAAACTAAAAGTAACTTTTTCAACAGTAAAATATAATTGATGCAAAATAACTGTTTCCTCACTGAGAGGTGAAACTCACTGAAGACATTACTTTGTCACAGGCACCATCTAGTGGACCTACATTACACATCATAAACACACAGACAGTCTGCCCTCGTTAGTTGGATTGGTGAGGTTTAGGCAAGAGGAGTGGGATTGGTTAGGATTAGATAAAAATATCTCTGTAAACCAATCAGAGGCAGAGTGGGGCGGGTCATGTCTTCACCATCCCAGTAAAAAAAAAAAAAAA
>NW_024621692.1:0-1407 GCF_008729295.1 Plectropomus leopardus | reverse complement strand
TTTTTTTTTGCTTCATACCTCTAATTCCCTCTATTTTAAAAGGAAATACAGTACTTTTACTTCATTGTATTAAGCTGATACTGCTTACTATGCAGTTTGAGGTTTCACAGACATATAAAGGTGTTAAATATGATGCACATTTGTGGATTAACCCTAACAAACCTGGATTGGAAGGCCTTTTGTTAGTATTTAAGCCTTTGAAACCTGAGATTTTCATTTCATTTTCTGTGTAAACATGAAAGAAAAGGCTAGGAAATAAGAAAAAAAAAAAAAAAAAAAGATGACAAGATATCTATCTGAAATTTTCTGTCTGGAAAATTTGCATTATTAGAAAATTTCGGGAAAATATGGGGAAAAAATGTCCAGAAATGATATTTTTGATTTTTATTATAATTACATGTTTAAACTATGTTACAGAATATATGTCTTTTAATTTTTGTTACATTATTTTTGTTATTTCCTTGTTTTTTTTTCTTGACCTTTATTTTGATAATGTTCGTAAGCAAATTTGCTTAGGTTTTAAAGGGTTAAACTCCACTAAAATTCTAGAATCATTCTGAAATCCTAGAAATGTCCTATAATATTAAAAACGTCCTAAAAACATCCTAAAATCTTAGAAACGTCCTAAAATCCTAAAATCCTAGAAATGTCCTAAAATCCTAGAAACATCCTAAAATCCTAGCAATGTCCTAAAATCCAAAAAATGTCCCAAAATCCTTGAAACAACCCAAAATCCTAGAAATTTCCTAAAATCCTACAAACATCCTAAATTCAAAAAAATGTTCTAAAATTCTTTAAATGTCCTAAAATCCCAAAAATGTTCTAAAATCCTAGCAACAACCTAAAATCCTAGAAATGTCCTAAAATCCAAAAAATGTCCCAAAATCCTCAAAACAACCCAAAATTCTTAGAAATGTCCTAAAATCCTACAAACATCCTAAAACCCCAAAAAATGTCCTAAAATCCCAAAAATGTCCTAAAATACTAGAAACAACCTAAAATCCTAGAAACACAGACAAAGACACTTACTCTGAGTCCCATCAGACTGAGTACCACGTTGACCTTTCCCCATCTCTGGATCTGCACCTAAACACAACACGTGTTAGCCTCTGGGATGACAGTACTAGATTTGATTTGGATATTTTAGGACGAAAATACTAACCTCCCTGTACTTTGAAGCAGAGCTTTTTCTTCTGGTAAGCGAAGTAACTGGATGCTGCTCCCAACAGAGCCACTCCCACGGCGCTGACAATCCCTGCTAATGGTCCAGATCCAGCTTCTGCACGACAAAATAGAATGTGATATTAATATACTGGACATACATGCATAAATATATAACAACAAACTATAGCACGTAATTGAAATCTCGGAAAAAACAAGATTTATTATCATCAAAATTAGATATTT
>NW_024621691.1:0-1012 GCF_008729295.1 Plectropomus leopardus | reverse complement strand
CATGTGTAGATTTATTAGATAATGAATAATGGAGAGTGGTCGGGATCAGATAAGTTTATTCCCACTCCTTTTCAAACATTTGATTTGACTGTTTATTTTGTTTATTTTGTTTGTTTGTATGTTTGTTTGTTTGTTTGTTTGTTTGTTTGTTTGTTTGTTTGTTTATGCAGTATTATTTTGTTGGTTTGTCTATTTACGGTTTTGGGGTAAAAAAAAAAGGTAAATGTTTGAAATAAAGATTTCAGTCAGTTAATTAATATATTCAACACTTTGAAGTCTGGAGCAACATCACATTTCTTGTGCTGCTTACAGATACTGTTCACAATATTTTGACCTTTAAACCCTGAGCAATTTCTTTCAAAATTAAAAAAAAAAAAATTAAAAAAGGCAATAAGCACCTTTGGTAGGAAATATTACACAAATTGCAAATTCATTCATAAAATTATTTTTAAACAGCCAAAGAAAAAATGTTTAGGGGAAAAAAGGGAAAAAGCTAAAGAAAAACTATATTATAATTATCATGTTTACACATTACAGAATTATTTTTACTTTTCTAAGCACTTTTTCCAAATCTTGTTTGCCTTTTTATTTTATTTTCACTAATTTTCAGGTAATTTTCTTTTCTTTATTTATTTATTTATTTATTTACTTTTTTTCCTCTATCTTCTTTTATTGCTCGTGCTTTCTTCTCATGTTTTTGAGTGACATCAAGAAAGGGTTAACCTACCTTCAGAGGGCTGTTTGGTGGTGATGCTGGTGGTGGTAGGTATCGTTTCCGTCACTCTGAAGTCACGTCCGTATCCAGTGTAGTGATCAAAAGCTGAGGGAAGAAAAGCAGAAAAAACTGTGATGTTTCTGAGCATATTTTGGAAATATCAGCTGACAAATGCAAAAAATAAATTGTGATCAATGTAGGAAGTTTTTCTCATTTCACCTTAAATAAGTCAAGAAAACTTTTTACAAATCCAAACAAGATATTTTGATATATTTTATCGATATATTACATTATATA
>NW_024621690.1:0-3153 GCF_008729295.1 Plectropomus leopardus | reverse complement strand
TGTGTGCAAGGAATCCCAAGCAGAAGGGTGACCAAAAATGGGGAGAGTTCCAAAGGTACTAAAGGTACCATCTATTACTTCTCACAATGGAAATACAAAAAATGCAAACCAAAATGAATAAACTGAACTGACCTGCTGGTGGAAACACCCCAGAAAAGAGTGAGAGCAAAGCCTGTTACCTCAAACGCCATGACATCAAGCGAGAAATATTCCACCAGTACAATGAAAACAAGGAAAACACTACGATCTAAATGAAACCACTCTGGTTTACTTTGTACTTTGTGGTAGAGTGTGAATCATTTTGTAAAATGGAGCAATTACATCTAAACACATGCATTACACCCGATACAAAGCCAAAGCAACCCACCCTACCCCACCCCTGCAAATGACATAATTCCATTCATTGGAGCACAGTCGTAAAATGAACAATTTAGCAGCTTTGTCATTTCGTTTCACTGTCTCTTAAAAATTCCAACTAAATGCAAAACAGTAAGTCATAAAAAGATTCATGGATGAACTGCATCCTGAAACCCTACTTTAGCCTTTTCTCTATTTGGCAAGAAAAGCAAAGCTGTAACGCTGGCTACACTCTTGTTTTAGAGACACCACTTAGTTTTCAGCCAGTGAGCATCGAGCTTGTCAAGCGTGAGAGCGGCATGTCAGTGGCGTGACAAGTGTGCTCAAATAAGGATGCTGAGACATCCACATAATGGCCACTGTCAGTAAAACCATCCAGTTAGTAATAGTGTTAGCAACATTATTCTAACTATACACACACACACACACACACACACACACACACACACACACACACACAACTGAGTGCTGTGGCAGTGTGTAAACTGGTGAGTGTGTTGCAGGTGAGGCGGCAGGGCGAGGCGGACGCAGAGCTTCACTGCCCTGTCATTTAGACTGTGGTATCACCGCCACCACAGAGGCGGCCAGGCCTCGACTTAGTCAGGGGTGGCATGGAGGGCACAGGGAGGGGTGGCAAGGCCCTGGTGCAAAAAAACTCTGTGTGAAAAGGGAAAAAAAAAACCCAACGGCCCCTTAGGGGATGTGGGGTTAGACACAACATCTAAACTAACACAGACGCAGACCCGCAGATGAACCAGGAGTGCGCCAGTCGCTGTAACCTTCGGCTATGAACCCTGATGTCACTGAACGAGAGGACAATGATGAATGGAGACGAGTTTGGAGGAGGAAAACAGCAGGAGAATGTGCTGAAACTGGAAAAATAAATGAATGAAAAATATGTGTAAAATGAAAATATAAAAGGAAGACTGAACGCAAAAAAAATGTAGGGCTTAGACAGCCCGTTTCTGGCCACATGACTGGTCAATAAACTCGACTGACCCTGTGGACCTGAAGTGGACTAACTTAAACACCAAAATATGGACTGAGTAAACCACAGCGGTACCAAGCCCAATGACTTATCACATTGGTGGCCAGAGTGGACTCCCAGCACAGGCCTGACCTCACCGGGGTAAAAATGGCAGCGACAGTCACTGTTAGATGGCCCATGGCTGCTGGGGCCCAGACCGCTGCGGTGCTGAGCTGGGCCGAGCCGGGCCGCGGCTTCGACTATTTAAAGCTTCCCTGTCCCAAAGGTTCCCGTCTGTGTAACTGTTTAAAAGGACCAAGCGAGCTTCCTGCGCGAGGCAGGGGAGGGTTTGGGGGGGGGGGGCTTTATTTAGACGTCAACTTCCTGTTTGCAAGCGTGCCCATTTCCCAGAAAAACTTCCATGTGCGGAGAGAGAGAAGTTTCCCAAGTCTAATTACATGTATGGCTCGGAGCCGTGACAGTGACCCAAATAGCAAACTTCTCCCCTGACAGCTGAGGGTTAGACAGCACTCTGATAATGTCTGTTGTTGCAGTCTTAGGTTTATAAATGGTACTGACAATAGAACGCCATCAAGTAACGAATCAAATTATTTTAGTTCTAGCTGTTGGACGTACGCGTTATACCTGTTGACATGTAATATCAGTTATTATGTTTATGTGTAGTTGAAATATATGTATTTAACTTAGTTATGACATTAGTGAAAGTCTTAATTAAGTGTGGCAGAGTTATAATAATTTTGCATTTTTTAAAATCTCTTTTTTTCTTTATTTCTTTTGTTTTCATTTAGATTTTTGGTGTCAATTCAGTTAAATTTCAATGAATTTTACAAACTCATTTGAGTTTAGGTTGGGTTTTTTATGTTTACTTTTCATTTAGTTTTTTTTAGTTTTTTTTCAGAGGGGGTTACATTACATTGTATTGTGGCATATCTGTCAGGGGCAAGATTTAATAAGTTCAGAATATGTATTTTAATACAAAAAAGTAACTTTGTGAAGGTATTTGAATCACAGTCATGTAGGCATCCTAGTTTAAACAAACATATGCATCAGCGCCCCCCCTGCATGTTGTGTTAACAAATTTCACCAAACAGACAATACTAAACCCAAGTAAAGAAATTTCTTTTTAGTTGTATTTTATTTTAGTTAGTGTTGTTAGTACACAATATTGTATCAGTATTCTTCTTTCTCAAGTCTAGTTTTTATTTTTTATTTCAGTAACTCAAATGTTTTCCCCACCCCACGTTTCAGTTAATTATTATAAACCTTATGTGTCAGACCAAAGCTTTTAACTAATGAAACAGGGTTACAGATCCATGTCTGAACTTCAAGGAGGCTTTAGTTTACTTATATCATACAAATATAGGCTTACATTGCATTTTTATATATTCAGGGTTTCCCACACATTCATCTAATTTTGGCAGCCCACCACCATTAAAACATCTGACACCTCATATAGATTTCCCATTTTTGGAGCTAGGCCGTTCACTTTAAGTGCTGTTGAAATGTATAACCTTTATCACACCACACTCTCTGAGCAGAGACCATACTCCGGGCACAGACGGAGCAGCAGAAGACAAAGCACAGTGAAAGTGAAACTTTACCCTTACATTCTGCTGAGTCTAAAAGTTTGCATTCACTCGCAGCAGCTGATCCTCTCATCCATCCATCTAATCAGATCGACAGATCAATAATCCACCCTAAAACTAACAAACTGCAGCCAAAAAAAAAAAAAACTCATGAACAACTCCTTCTGCACTGTGTTTAAAGACTCGCAAAGACCCGGGGCAGAGAATTACAAAAAGGGCCAT
>NW_024621689.1:0-1417 GCF_008729295.1 Plectropomus leopardus | reverse complement strand
TGAAAAAACTCCATTTATCACAAAAAGTCTTTACGCTCGCAGAAGGTGGTATGTCAGGTGATTTTTAAAAAGCCATATTTTGCAAAACTACAAGAGAAACACTTTTAGTCTTTTCTAGGTCACATGATGCTATGGCTATGAGCTTGTCAGCAGGAACTGGCTCCCATGATGCAGCAGGAGCTACAAGAGCTGTTATTGCATCACATAACTCTGAGAAAGTTGAGCAGATCATCCAAAATTTTTGAATCTACAATTCCTCTCTGAAATCGTGGACTATCAGCTCCCAGAAATCCCTCATACGCGGCTGCTCCCACGTATGAGGGGCTCGCCTTTCCATCACGGCTCCATAACACGCCTACATCGCCTCGGATTGGAAATAGTTAGTTTGGTGGCTGCAATAGAAATAAAGCTGCTGATGTTTTGAACATCCATCACATGCTTTTTGGAATTTTATCACCAGAGGAAAGTTAAATAACATCACCCCAATGGAAACGGATTTCTCGTGATTGTGTTTTATAAATTTATATATATCGCCTAAGTTTTTTGCAAATCTGTGATGGAAACCCGCCTCTTATTCTGGGAGAAAAAGCAGTGACATCTCAGTAAAACAGAATTGCATGTCATGACACTATCCTGACAGGAAATGTAATAATGTCTAGGTCAAAAAACAATCACTTTTCTTGGAAATAATCCAGCAGAAATCACAGCAAATCTCTTAAAAATGAATCACTTTTTGTGGCAGTATCCTAGCATGAAATGCGGTAACGTCTCCAAAAAATATCTGTATTTCATGGCACTATCCCAACAGGTAACACAGCAATATCTCAATAAAAAGTTTTATTGTGGCCGTATTTCTGCAGGAAAAACAGCAACGTCTCTGTTTAAAAAAAAAGGACAAATGCAGCGATGTTTCAGCTGAAAACTGCTTTTTGAGCCACTGTCTCTGCAGGAAATAACGTGGTCTCAGTGAAAAACAGACACTTTTCTCAGCACTGTCCCTAAAACACAGAGACAGGTCGCTATAAAAAACCCACATATGGATGCTTCAGAGCCGCTGGAAATACAGCAGCGACTCAGTAAAAAAACAAGCAGCTTTGAGTGTTTGCTGGTCTCAAACAAACTGCAGCTCGTATGTTTGAGACGTGTGAAATTTGCAGTTTGCGGAAACGTACGACGCCAGCATTTTGTTCTGGTGACTCGGCTGCGATCAGAGTGTGAACTTGCTGCAGAAAATACGAGTTCACTGTCACGTCTCCTTTTCAATCAGGTGCTTTACAAGATCAAAAAGTGGCGACCAAATCTCAGCAGACGTCGGCGCCGTTCATCACTAAAACTGGACTCACACTGCTGAAAGACTGCTGCGGCCTCACCTGCGCCGTCATGTAACTGTGTGTGTGTGTGTGTGTGTCTGTGTGTG
>NW_024621688.1:0-2046 GCF_008729295.1 Plectropomus leopardus | reverse complement strand
GCCTCATTTTTCGCGCTTTTCATTCTTCGTTTTTTGATAATTTTGGCTGTGAATATGCCATACATTTTGGCAAGAGTGTATATTTGAGTGTAATCAGTGATTTTGCAGCTCAGCTCCTACAATAAGTCTAAAATACACTGTGGAAACTAAATAGTTACATTCAGACTGTTCAGGTCCAAAAATGCTCCATTGAAACCCATTCAAACTGACATTTTTGATCCCACAGCCATCAGAGCAGAAAAACAGGACTTGTATTATTTCTGGGTGTCATTCTGGGCTTTTGACTCTGAATTTGTCATTTTGACTATTTTCCACCCGATGAGGTCATTTTGACCATATTTGGCATATGGAGGAAATACATGCTATTTCCACTGTAGAAAATCGTATTAATTTATAATATTTTTTAAAGCCTGATTTTGAAAAGTGTATTTTGTGTGCAGAGTGATGTGAGTGTGAGTATTTGACACTTTGACACAAAAATAATAATGTATAAAAATCAATGTTGCTGCTGATCATTGACACATCCCAGAGTGTGATTATGGGAAAAAAACACCAGAAAAATGAATGATTTTCAGTATAATAGACGCTTAGTAGATTATTTTTGTTATCTTAAAACTTTGTGGCATCATGACAAAAAAACTGACATTTAAGGGGTTAAAATTCCAAAAAATAATGAATATTTGACATTTATAGTTCGGACTGATGTTGGTTTAAAAAATATGTTCAATGAAAGTAGAAAACAATATTAATGTTTAATATCTTTTACAGCTTGATTTTGAATTTTGTGTGCAGAGCGATACGAGTGTGAGCGATACTGAAGCAGACCCCAAATATTAAATTAATTTTCTTCTGGATTCTGGTCGAGCGGGAAAGACTTCGGCAAAGTGTTTTGTTCTTTTTTAAAATGAATTTCTGCTCTGATTCACAGCTCCTGCTGCTGCAGGGACACAGCAGCTGAGGCTCATGGGTATTCAGCGTCTCCTCAGCTCCAATCAATACAGCTGCATCTTAAAAAAATACAACATCGTGAAAGAGTTAATTAGTCTTAGTAATTTAATTCAAAAGGGTAAACTTTCATATATCCCATATTCATTATCCGCAAATATTTCAAGCCTTTTTGTTTTAATTTTGATGATTGTGGTTCATAAACTCATTAAAATCAGAAATTATCTGAATATTTCCTGAAATAATTCAGAGACTTAAACATTGTCGTTTATAAGCTCAATAACTGTTTGGGGCTCCTTTTTTGGGTCAGCTGTTTCTAATATTTGAATTTATTTTTTTTACATTTTATTCTAGCTGCAGGTCATAATTATACAAATTAAAACAGAGAAATGCCTGAAGCATTTAGTTTCTGTAATGAGTCTCGAGTATATTAACTTGTCTTTCTTAAATAACTGATGGAAAATACTGAACTTCTTCATAATATTGTTTTGAGAAGCAGCTGTAGTTTATCCAGCAGAGTCCGATAGTCGAATGTCGTTTACAGAAAAACTTACAAAGAAAAAATCCCAAAGTATAAAACCACAGACAGCAGCGTCTCCTGTGAGGATCAGCAGAGAGCGACGAAAAAAAGACGACTCCAACAAACTGTAAAGTTTAAAAGTGGCCGAAAACATTCAGCTTCGCGTCTCGATGAGTCACAGCGGCGAGTCTTACTCATCGTTTCTCTGAATCGAACAGCAGAGAGGTGAGACGCCGCCGTCCTCACAGTTACATAACGCAGGGATGGACGCCCTCAGCGTCCCCTCTGGACAGACGGGGGGACGCTTTGAGTCCACTGCAGGAAGTGAATCAATCAGCGGTTTGATCAGCGATCAGCTGTGAAACATGTCGGATCAAACTGTGCTCAGTGTTCACGCTAAATTCAACCATTAATATATGAAGCCTCACAACCACCGAAATCAAAATCAGCACAAAATCAATAAAAATGAGAACAAAATCAAAGAAAACTGACCACAAAAATCAAAGAAAACTGACAACAAAATCAAAGAAAACTGACAACAAAATCAAAGAAAACTGACAACAAAATCAAAGAAAACTGAC
>NW_024621687.1:0-1151 GCF_008729295.1 Plectropomus leopardus | reverse complement strand
TTTTGTAAAAGTTTTGGTCACTCCTTTTGAAGTTGCTCTCTGCGAGCATCCCATATTTTGGAAAGACATCAAGCCAATATGCTCAGCTTTCTAAGAGGTTAAGGACGTTTTTATGATTTGAACGCGATTCTGGAATTTGAGGACGTTTTTTTTTAGATTTTAGGACATTACTCGATTTAGGATTTTAAAACATTTTAGGGCATTTCACAAATTTTAGGACCTTTTTAGGATTTTAAGACATTTCTTGGATTTAGGGGCATTTCTAGGATTCTAGGACATGTCTCAAATTTTAGGACATTTCTAGGATTTTAAGATATTTCTGTGATTTTAGGACATCAGTGTCTCAGCTGTGTCCTCTGTCGGGGGTGTGGGGGATCCTCCTCTGGCTCTTTTTTTGATCAGCAAGCTCTATTTTGATGCTGTTTTATGTCTCTGACACTTTATGGAGACTAAAAGTACAAAAACTATCCACAATGTCAATCACTTTATTTTTATTGTGAATTAGAAAATATCTGGGGAGCCACCTGGGGCCCTATTGGGGCCACATTTGTTGAGTATAGTGGGAGCGGTGCAGCAGTGGAGGTCTTCCTGATTCCTGTGGCTGGTTGCAGTGTTGAGTCTTTGTTGTTGTTATCAGAGAGTGAATCAGACGAAGGGTTAATGAGCTGCTGCTGTTTGTTCATGGTGGAGTTTCGCTCGCTCAGTCATGTCGGCTCTGATGTTTGTTTGATTTCAGACGTCACTGTCGTTAAGAAACCTCCGGGAGGACTTCAGGGGAGTTCAAATATAACTTATCCTCTACTGCTGAGTTTTTCCTCTTCCCCCTTTTTATTCTTTTTCATCGTCTTCTCTTTCTTTTTTCTCCTTTTCCATCTTCTTCCACTTTTAATACTTTTCTTGCTCCTCTTCTTTTTTCCTCTTCTTTCTTCTTTTCTTCCTGTCCCTTTCTTTTATTTTCTTTCTTGTCTGAACATTTCTTGGATTTTAGGACATTTTCTCAGATTTGCAGGTTTTCCAACATTTCAGGCTGTTCTCATGCAATGTTCATATGTAGAACTACAAAAAATAATTGATTAGTTATTTGGCCAGAATTCACATGTAACCCACAAAACCTGGAAGACTGTAATGATTTGAAAATGTCTGAGGGAAAA
>NW_024621686.1:0-2488 GCF_008729295.1 Plectropomus leopardus | reverse complement strand
TTTTTTTTTTTTATTTTAAAGATACATTATACATTTTTTTCTCATTATACTTAATTACTTTCAGTACTTTTGAGTCAACAGAGTCACACTTGGACTCAATTAATATATCTACAACTAAGATTCTATCATTTATTTATTATACTTCAAATGTCCAATAGTGGCTTATTCAAAGAAACTGATTTAAGAATGAACTAGTTAGAATCTGGTGGTCAAAGGTCAAGGTCACGGTGACCTCATAAACGTGTTTTTGGCCATAACTCGAGAATTCACACGCTCTAATTTCACACAGATGTCTCATGGACTAAAATTGTTTTCTGTCGTTTTTTATCCAAGAGGTCAAAGGTCAGCGGTGACGTCATCATGATACAGCATCACTGTGAGACATCTGCACCGCTGCGAGGACGCAAACAACCACATGAAGGTATTTCTACTTTGTTCGAGTGCGTTTTTTGTAGTTTTATTTTTTCCTTGCTGCAGCACAAATTGCCCACCTGGGATAAATAATAAATGAACATGACAGTACGGACAAGAGGGATGATCACAGGAACAGTAACTGCCTGAGTGTTCGTTTATAGCATCACAGCGTTGAGCGCAGACGGACTTTAAACTCCACGTTTCCAGATTTCACTTTGAGTTTCTCTCTGACACCGCGGCTGCTGTCTCACATCAAGCCTGTTCAGCCACACGCTTCAAATTAGTGTCAGTCTGATTTGTTTATCTAACCCAGTTTTGTCTGTTTTCACTGTATGTACATCCTGTTCTGTTTGATATGTCTGCACTGTACTCCACTCTGCTGCAGCAGCGGCCCACTTCCCCCCATTACACCCTCACATAATCAAATCCACTGACGGCTCGCCTACCAGGAAGCCGCACGAACGCTGCTGAACCTCCGGCTTTTTTCAAACCGCCTCCTCCGCCTCTCTGCTGCTCTCCACTCAGGTCCAACCTGGATGCTGCCGGCGACGAATTGTTGCATAGCAACTGCCTCCTCAGCACCTATAGTGTTCCTCCTGTTCGGAGCCGGGGAACCTCAAAAGATGTCATTATGTGGGCAGAGCCGCCCACATGGGTCAATGTCAGCCAACAGCCAAGAGGGCTCTTATTCTGCTGCTCACACACACACACACACACACACACACACACACACACACACACACACACACACACACACACACACTGCAGCACAACACTAAAGTACAGGAACAATAATAACAATAGAGTTACATATAATGAACTAAAAAAGTAAAACATCAACATCAACTTCACCACACTACGCAATGCAGTAATTCTTGAGTTTCGGGCTGCGGGCCAAATTTGGCCCCTGAAACGGTGCCTGGTGGCCCCCCAAACCATTTTAAAATTCACAAAAAACTCTGAATAGTTTTTGTCCTTTTAGTCTCCATAAGGTGTCAGAGACATAAAAAATAGAGCTTGTTGATCAAAAAAAGAGCCAGAGGAGGATCCCCCACACCCCCGACAGAGGACACGGCTGAGACACTAATGTCCTCAAATCACAGAAATACTAGACATGTCTTAAAACCTAGAAACTTACTAAAATCTGAGAAATGTCCTTAAATGATAGAAATGTCCTAATATCCAATAAACTAAATTCCTAGAAATATTCTAAAACCAGAGAAATGTCCTAAAATCCTTGAAACTGCCTGAAAGCGCTTTTTCCTCTTTTTTCTTCCTTTTTGCTCTTTTTTTTTAAAACTGTCTTTATTTTTTAATTATATATAATTTTACTAATTGGGCGATGAGCAACCTGGCAAGAAATGAGTAGGTTTGGAAAGTTATATTCTAAAACACTATGAAAAAATGCTTACTTTTTTATTCATTTCTTGCAAACTTTCGGGTCATTTCTTCTCATCTTGCTTCCTCCCATGTTCCCGAAAGAAATTCTGCCAATTTGCTCAGGTTTCAAAGAGTTAAATCTTTTTTTTTTTTACATCCACTTTAAAGGGCCCCTGACAAATGAATTTTTATGAGTATTTTATACTGTACATTCCCTCAGCGTTGGACCGAAGTGCGCTCTGTAAGTGCTCTTCGTCAGTGCTCTTCGTCAGTGCTGTTATATAACCTCTCAGCAGATCCCGTGGAGTGAAATCTGTGGCGTGAGGACCGCAGGCTGGCGCTCTGATAATGGCGTCTGCACTGCACTTTTAATTAAGCCCTGAAGGAGAGTCCGGGCTCCTTATCATAAAAGAGCTGCGCCTCCTCTAAGACTCGGATTGCTTCGAGTTCCCGTTTCAAACTGTACTTTTCCTTCATCTCTGGCTCCTCCTCTGCTCTGCTTTTAGCAGGCACGAGACGTTTGTTTCTGTATTTGATGTGAAAAGCAGCGGAGACGCTTCAGTTGTCCACCAGCATCTGTTTGACAAAGCTGTGGATGCCGCCTAAACCTTGTTTTTCTGTTCAGATCTGAAAGGATTAATATGATCTATGAAAAATCTCAAAATAAAATAATTGCACAAAACCACTCAGACAA
>NW_024621685.1:0-4252 GCF_008729295.1 Plectropomus leopardus | reverse complement strand
GAAGGAGAAACGAAGGTCGACTGCAGGTTTGAGCTTTAAAGTTGGAAAAATGTGAGCAGACTTTAGTTTCTAAATGGCTCCAGACTCACTCTGGGTGCTGGCGTTGTCCCGTGGTCGGCCCGGTGTTGTCCCGGCGTTGTCCCGGGGTTGTCCCGGCGTTGTCCCGGCGTTGTCCCGGGGTTGGCCCGGCGTTTTCCCGGGGTCGGCCCGGCGTTGTCCCGGTGTTGTCCCGGCGTTGTCCCGGGGTTGGCCCGGGGTCGGCCCGGCGTTGTCCCGGCGTTGTCCCGGGGTCGGCCCAGCGTTGTCCCGGGGTCGGCCCGGGGTCGGCCCGGCGTTGTCCCGGTGTTGTCCCGGGGTCGGCCCGGGGTCGGCCCGGTGTTGTCCCGGCGTTGTCCCGGGGTCGGCCCGGCTGACAGGAGCTGCCTAAAGGATAAGTATTTATTCATTTATTGGTTTATTTGACAGGGGCGATGCAATGAACAAAGTCACCTGTTGGAGAACAAATCAGTGAAGAGTTTGTAGCCGAGGAGGATCTGCAGCCTCTCGACCCGCTCGGCCTTTTCTATCGAACAATATGATAACACATAACATCTGAAAACATGCATCAAATTAGGCACAAAATTTCCAATACTTACGTCACATTGAAATCAGTGTTGCGAGGTTACGTGTGTGTGTGCATAATCAATAATCAGTGATGGCAGGTTTGGTTTTGTTTCAGCTCAGTTTGTTGTGTTGTTGTAAGAAATTGTCTCTTTAACAGAAAAAGATGACGTTTGTTTGTGCAGCTCCGTCATTTATTTTTTCTCTCGTCACTCATCGTCTTCCCAACTTTTTAGAAGAAATCCAGCCAGTTTGCTCAGGTTTCAAAGGGTTAACCCACTCAGAATCCAGTCACGTTCCAAACACACAAAAAACATTAAAATGCTGATTTTTTTCTTTTTTTTTTAATTTTTAAAAAAGGAAATAATTAGGAAAAAAATTAGGATACTTTATGCGTTTTATTTTCTGTTCATATGATATTCCAGAATCTTCTCGCAGAAATCTCCTAAAATGAAAATAAATTTGTTTTTGGGTGAACTGGAGGTGAAGTCAGAAATGTTCATTTCTGCCTCTCTGGATATTTTCCCGTCAGAGACAACAGCTGATCAGACGCTGCTTTAAAGTTACGAGTTATTCCCGAGTTATCGCCGCAGGCTGATTCGATTTGATCGTCTGTTAATAAAAGCAACAAATCAATCTATTTTCTATATTTGGACACAGTTTTAAAGAGCAGATGTTATGCAGTGAAGAGCGATTCTGTATTCTCTGATGGTGAGCTTTTTGGAGAACGAATGTGTGAACACTTTAATTTATGAACATATTGTCAAACAGCTCTTGTTATGAAGTCGTAAAACACTGATCACAGCGCAGTAATAAAGTCTGATTGTGTTTGACGTGTTTTCGTGTCGTTTTTGATGAACGGCTTCATCTGATCGACTCATTTCTGTCACTTTCATTCTCTGCGGTTTCGGGTTATTGTTTGTTGTCGCTGTCCTGCGACATAAATCTGAGTTTTGGTGGTGAGATGAAATTGAAACCATCCAGCAGAGAACAAAGAGAGCAGCTGACAGGATGACGAGCAGCTTTTTCATTAATTCACTTCACAAACCACAAATATGGACGCCATCCTCTGCGGCTCTCAGTCAAACCTCGGTTTCTTCTCCGACCAATCACGTGTGATCTTACTGATGAGCGTGGGCAGGAACAGGAGGGATGCTGGGAATCTCTGCGGTCTCTCTGATGACCAGAAACCACCACTTTAAAGTTTGTTTTCCCAGCATGCCGCTCTGCTCCCAGGTGACGAGTGAGATGTCGGAGGACAGTTTTTACTAATTTCATTTAAACTTCTCATTTAAAATAAGAGCTTGAAGATTCTTTTAACCCTTTAAAACCTGGATCGACATCAGACGCCTTTCAGGAGCGTTTCAAACGTTCAGACCGAAACTGTGTGATTTCTTTCACAGACAAGAAGCAGCGCGGCAAGAAAATACCGCAAACTGCAATAAATCAGTAGATGATAGATAGAAATAGAAATCCAGGGGAAAATGTCCAGGGGAAGAAGAAAAAAAGCTTCATTTATAGCTTGTATTATCATACTGCATATGAAAATTGTTACAGAATTATCGGACTCAAAGATGCAATTCTGAACAGCGACTCGGTCTGTGCCAAACAGCAGCTCACGTTTTTAAAGCCTGTTTTCCAGTTCATTTTCTGTTTTTTTAGTTTTATTAATTAATTTTCAGGTAATTTTCCGACACGTTTTCACGAACGTCTTGCTCGTTGTTAAATAAGCATTAAAGGCATTATGGGGGCTGTTTGCTGTTAACTGCGTCAGTATGAGGGCGACGTCCGTTAAACCAACACGATCTCATCCAGACTGTCACATGGTGCCGCTCCGTCAGCGACTTTATGCCCCAGGACGCCGTGATGTCATCAGATGCACGTGGTGGGATGATGCGGCACGTCATTGTGTTTTCACAACAGCACATGGCGACCAACACGGACCGTCACGATGGTTAGGTTTGGCAAAACAGTCACGTGGTGAGGCTCCGTCTGGCTCGATCTCAAGAGACGCCTCCGGTTCGCACTGCCAACCCGTTCTCATCCCTAACCCGTCAAATAGCGCCGCTCTGTCAGCGCTTTCATCAACGAGTGTGAAGCCAAAAGCCACCGTCCACATTTACATGCAACACGCACAGACATGTCAGATGAGGAGGCGTCACTTGAGAACGCGGCCAGACGAAACCGGTTGCGTGGACATGAAAGAACACGCAACCCAACAGCGTCGGGTAATAACACTGCCAGTAACCACATGATGTAAGCGGCACGAGCGAGCTCTCAGGGCAGACGGAGGGAGGTGGGCGGGTCCCACAAACAACTGACACCTTTTCAACACCTCACCACGTACCTCTTTTGTCGAATCCTAACCATCGTGAGTCTGACATTTGTTGACGTCACGGTGACGGCATCCCGGAGCCCAAACAGCTGACGCAGAAGGATCCCAAAATGTCAGAAGCAGATGCAGAAGATCGCTGACAGAGCGGCGCCGCGTGATGAGCTGCGACGAGAACGTGTTGGCCGTCCGCCGAGATATTATGACGACAGCAGCGGTTCTGTCCGTCCGTGTTCTCGTGTGAGCCGTTCAACCACATTCCTGATGGACCCTGTGAAGCACCGACAACGTTTGGAGTGAGAACGAGCTTATTGGCTGCAGTCGCATGCAGGATAAACGGGATGTTGAGTTCTTTCAGTCCGTTCTCATTCTGTTGCTCATCGTGTTTGTCCCATGTGCTTGAAGGACACCAAACTGCTCAGTATTTAAAGGGTTAAATATTTGTGCAAGGCGTCTGAATGCAGCACGTGAAAAGTGACGTGGATCTGGATTTTAACGGGTTAATGAAGACTGTCTGTTCATCTCAAACAAAACCTCTAAAAACACCGTCCAGTTCCAGTTAAACCAGTTGGAGAGTTTCCAGAGTTTCCAGTCGCTCTGTGTTCACTGCTGACGGAGCGACTCGAGATAACAGTCACTGTGTGTGTGTGTGTGTGTGTGTGTGTGTGTTTTCATAAATCAAACTCAAACAGGAATGTAAACAAGCAGCAGAAATAAAAAAAACAGGAATCTGAAAAAACAAAATCTTCCTCAGAAAACAAAAAAGAAGCTGAGCTGCAAATTCACTGATTACACTCAAATACACAATCTGGACTACACTTAGGACACATGCATCAACACACACACAGTTATCACAACAGGAAGAAGAAAAGAGACTAAAATGAGACAAACAGACCCTAAAGGGTTAAAGATGAACTGCTGACGGTCTGATTTTTATACTCATACATTCATGTGTTGTAGTTTGAAAGCGTCAGATTTTACAGACTGCACCTTTAAATGTCTGACACATTCAGAAATCTGCTGACGACGATCAATAATCAGCTGTGATCAATAACGCTGAGTCACTGTCTGAGCAGATCTGCAGCCGTCGGAAGAAGCTTTATCATCCTGTGACGTCGACAAACGGAGCTCGTCCCCTCTGAACTCTGCGAGAGGAAAGTCAAAACGGAGGCTGTGTCCTCGCCACAGAGACCGCGGGTTCGATTCCGGCCGGCGTCCCTCTAACTGCCCCGTCACACTGGACCTGTCCGGCCACAGAAAGCCAAATCAACAGTAAAAATAAAAAGTTGAAATCTTTGGTTGGAATAACCTCCCAGACTA
>NW_024621684.1:10000-15703 GCF_008729295.1 Plectropomus leopardus | reverse complement strand
GAACCCATCAGTGCTGATCAGAACCAACGAGAACCCATCAGAACCAACGAGAACTGATCGTTGTGTTTGCGTCGTACGTTGTTGTGGACGAAGAGGCGGATCCTCGTCAGCGGGTAATTCAGCGTCGTCAGCCGCTCCAAGAACTCCTCCATGAAGGGGGTGGCGTGTTCGATAAACACGGCAACGTAAATCAGAGGCATCTCCTCATCCTGAACACACACACACACACACACACACACACACACACACACACACACACACACACTTTAAACACTGGAATAACACAGGTGTGAGGACTTGAACAGCGCTGTCAGGTGTGTGTGTGCGTACAGGTATGTCGTTGAAGAACAGCAGGTCGTCGTCACAGATCCCACAGCCGTTCTCAAAGGTCCACGCTGTGGGAACGTAGTTCCCAAGATAGTTCAGCTGCAGCTGCAGACACACACACAGAGACACACACACACACGTCAGAGAAAGTTCAGATTCAACTGTCGCCAGAAAAAGGCGACAACAAAATAATCTGAATCTAATAATATAATTCAACTCGTGTTACAGGAAAATGATTTTTTTTGCACTCTTGATGTGTTTTTTTGTGTTTTTGTTTATTACTTTTTTGTTGCTTATTTTCAAGTAATTTTCTTGTAACTTTTCACTAATTTCTTGCTATTGTTTGTGCCATTTCTTGTCAAGGTGCTCACCACCCTTTGTGTTTTTTAAAAGAAATCCAGACAGTTTTCTCAGGTATCAAAGGGTTAAAGTAACAATCTGATGTACACCGTCAGCTGTGCGCTCTGACCCTGAATGAAAAATTTGGATTTTTTAGATTCGTCTCTGTTCGCATTGATTCCTCTGAACCACACTGAAAGCAGACTGCAGCTTGTTCATCGCGCTCGCTCAAGATGAGGCAGAAATGTACAAAACAGTGTCGTCTGCACGAAAATGTAGGTTTGTATTGACCTCACTGAAACACAGATTAATGATATAAAGTGTAAATAAAGAGGACCCAGCACGGAGCCCTGAGGGACACCCTGATAATCTAACGGAATAACATAAACCCAACTGCCTGTTCAGGAACATCAGGCGGACGGTCACATGGTGCTGGTGGACAGCTGTGATTGGTCGCCTACCTTGGTGGGGCCGTTGCCGTGGATAATGACAGGAAGTGTGTCATAGGCCACGTTCCTTGCTCTGACCTTTGCCCTCTCAAACTTCAAGACGACTTCCTCTGACAGACAAGGACGATCAGTTCAGTCAACTTTAATTAAACACTGATGGGTTACTGTGTGTGTGTGTGTGTGTGTGTGTGTGTGTGTGTGTGTGTGTGTGTGTGTGTCTCACCAACAGCTCCGTTCAGATTTTGGAAGATTCGGGAGCGATGGTCCAGAGTCATGTTGAACTTAGTCTGAAAAGATGAGCGACATCATCATCATGTTTCCTGTCCTCAGTGATGTCAACCTGTGTGTGTTCGTGTATGTGTGTATGTGCGTGTGTGTGTGCATGTGTGTGTATATATGTGTGTGTGCGTGTGTGTATATATGTGTGTGTGCGTGTGTGTATATATGTGTGTGTGCGTGTGTGTATATATGTGTGTGTGTGTGTGTGTGTATATGTGTGTGTGCGTGTGTGTATATATGTGTGTGTGTGTGTGTGTGTGTGTGTATATGGTCGTCATCGTTGTCTTTGTACTTCCACTGCTGGACGATCGTGCTGAGCTCTGGAGCAAAGCCGATGAACCCTGAAAAAAACACACACACACACACACACACACACACACACACACACACACACACACACACACACACACACACACACACACACACCCCATCCATTTTATGTCCCTCTTCTTCTGTTCAGAGCAGCAGGAAACTGTGTAGTTTGTTCAACCGTTAAATTGAAACATCTCCTGAAGCCTTTCAGTGTATTTTCTTTAAACATTTCTTTTTTATTTTGCAAGGAAAAATTTTTGCCTTTTTTTTATTTTTTTTTATTTTTTTTATTTTTAATATTTTGCTGATTTAAAAAAATCTTCAAATAATTTGCGCAATACTTTTCCTTTCATTTATTTTGCTTTGTTGCTATTTTACAGGATAAATTTTGGCCATTTTTTCCTTTAACAATTTCCTTTTATTTTTAAAGACAGCCTGCGAGTTTGGGAGGACTTTTTTTGTTAAACAATTGTGGAAATTTTTCTTTAAAAACTTTAAGCAATTTTTAGAGAAAAATAACTCCTTTTTTTTCTTTTTTTAAAAACACTTTCAGGGTTTTAAAGTTTCAGAATATTCGGTATTCTGAAACGTTTCCAGGCCTGGAGATTGCTATTTGTAAATTCCATTTCCAGGTTTTTCATGACCGTCTGAACCCAGAAGAGAGTCCTTAAATCCACCCTGACACAGAAAATAACTTTGACACCGGAGGGAAGCACGCTAATCTGAACGCCAGCCGCAGACTCGGCACGGCGCCTTACCTCCTGAGTTGAGGTAGCGTTTCCCAGAATGCACCTCTGGGTATCTGGAGGCCAGTCTCTGGTCGGGCCAGCAGAAGCCCTCAGCGGAGAAAACCACTCTGTGACCCAGACGGGAAAATTTGGACAACAGCTCCTCGGGACCCGACGCAAAGATCACGTCATAACTGCACAGAGAGAGACGGGTGATTTTAAAGCAAAAAAACTGGGAACCTTTTCTTCTTTTTTTCTCTTTTTGTCAACTAAAAAATGTTAGCTGTTGTGTTTTGTTTGGTTTTTTACTTCATAGTGATTGAGCCAACTAGTTTGAAAGACATGTTTTTGTTTAAACAAAAAAGGCCATTTTTTTTCTTTAAACATTTTGGTAATTTAAAAAGAAAAGTTTGATTTTTGGTTCTTTAAAAAAAAAGGTGATTTTTAAAGAAAAAATCGAGCTAAACGTTACTGCTGATCTGATAATCTCAAGAGACAGAAAAGAACAATGATCTTTGTGGCAAAGATGAAAACAACTTTATCGTCAGTAACAAAACCTTTGTTCTCAGGTGAGTCTAAGTAGGACAGGTGAGGACAGGCGAGGACAGGTGAGGACAGGCAAGAACAGTTGAGGACAGGCAAGAACAGTTGAGGACAGCTGAGGACAGGTGAGGACAGGTGAGGACAGGTGAGGACAGGTGAGGACAGGAGGACAGGTGAGGACAGGTGAGGACAGGCAAGAAGAGTTGAGGACAGGTGAGGACAGGCGAGGACAGTTGAGGACAGGTGAGGACAGGCGAGAACAGTTGAGGACAGGTGAGGACAGGTGAGGACAGGTGAGGACAGGTGAGGACAGGCAAGAGGAGGACAGGTGAGGACAGGCGAGGACAGTTGAGGACAGGTGAGGACAGGTGAACAGTTGGGACAGGTGAGGACAGGCGAGGACAGGCGAGGACAGTTGAGGACAGGTGAGGACAGGTGAGGATAGGCGAGAACAGGCGAGGACAGTTGAGGACAGGTGAGGATAGGCGAGAACAGTTGAGGACAGGTGAGGACAGGTGAGGACAGGCGAGGACAGGTGAGGACAGGCGAGGACAGGCGAGGACAGGTGAGGACAGGCGAGGACAGGCGAGTCAGATTCCACATTGAAGACAGAATAAAAGAACAGAGTGAAACTAAGAAATAAAGAGGACAGACGTTATATAAAACACACACACACAGAGACACACACACACACACACACACACACACACAGGCTCAGGTGTGTGTTACCTGTCCACAAACAGGATGACCGTGTCCTTCTTGTCAGCGTGTTTGAGCAGCTCTCTCTTCAACCATCTGACCTTCTGACCTCCGCCCACCGTCCGAGCCACGTCGCCTCCCTTCCACTCCTCCCCCAGACCCAGCACCTGAACACACACACACGCACACACAAACACACACACACACACACACACACACACACACACACACGTCTTAGTCTGCACATGAAGCCGCTACAAGTATTTCTATTTTTTTAACAGTTTGTAAACTGGGTCTGGGGGAGGAGTGGAAGGGAGGCGACGTGGCTCGGACGGTGGGCGGAGGTCAGAAGGTCAGATGGTTGAAGAGAGAGCTGCTCAAACACGCTGACAAGAAGGACACGGTCATCCTGTTTGTGGACAGGTAACACACACCTGAGCCTGTGTGTGTGTGTGTGTGTGTGTGTGTGTGTGTCTCTGTGTGTGTGTGTTTTATATAACGTCTGTCCTCTTTATTCTTAGTTTCACTCTGTTCTTTTATTCTGTCTTCAATGTGGAATCTGACTCGCCTGTCCTCGCCTGTCCTCACCTGTCCTCGCCTGTCCTCGCCTGTCCTCACCTGTCCTCGCCTGTCCTCACCTGTCCTCACCTGTCCTCAACTGTTCTCGCCTATCCTCACCTGTCCTCACTGTCCTCGCCTGTTCTCGCCTATCCTCACCTATCCTCACCTGTCCTCAACTGTCCTCGCCTGTCCTCACCCTGTCCTCCTCACCTGTCCTCAACCTGTCTCGCCTGTCCTCACCTGTCCTCAACTGTCCTCAACCTGTCCTCACCTGTCCTCAACTGCCTGTCCTCACCTGTCCTCACCTGTCCTCAGTCCTCACCTGTCCTCAACTGTTCTCGCCTGTCCTCACCTGTCCTCAACTGTCCTCGCCTGTCCTCACCTGTCCTCAACTCTTCTTGCCTGTCCTCACCTGTCCTCACCTGTCCTCACCTGTCCTCACCTGTCCTCACCTGTCCTCACCCTCACCTGTCCTCACCTGTCCTCCTCACTGTTCTTGCCTGCCTGTCCTCACCTGTTCTCGCCTGTCCTCACCTGTCCTCGCCTGTCCTCACCTGTCCTACTTAGACTCACCTGAGAACAAAGGTTTTGTTACTGACGATAAAGTTGTTTTCATCTTTGCCACAAAGATCATTGTTCTTTTCTGTCTCTTGAGATTATCAGATCAGCAGTAACGTTTAGCTCGATTTTTTCTTTAAAAATCACCTTTTTTTTTTAAAGAACCAAAAATCAAACTTTTCTTTTTAAATTACCAAAATGTTTAAAGAAAAAAAATGGCCTTTTTTGTTTAAACAAAAACATGTCTTTCAAACTAGTTGGCTCAATCACTATGAAGTAAAAAACCAAACAAAACACAACAGCTAACATTTTTTAGTTGACAAAAAGAGAAAAAAAGAAAAAAGGTTCCCAGTTTTTTTGCTTTAAAATCACCCGTCTCTCTCTGTGCAGTTATGACGTGATCTTTGCGTCGGGTCCCGAGGAGCTGTTGTCCAAATTTTCCCGTCTGGGTCACAGAGTGGTTTTCTCCGCTGAGGGCTTCTGCTGGCCCGACCAGAGACTGGCCTCCAGATACCCAGAGGTGCATTCTGGGAAACGCTACCTCAACTCAGGAGGTAAGGCGCCGTGCCGAGTCTGCGGCTGGCGTTCAGATTAGCGTGCTTCCCTCCGGTGTCAAAGTTATTTTCTGTGTCAGGGTGGATTTAAGGACTCTCTTCTGGGTTCAGACGGTCATGAAAAACCTGGAAATGGAATTTACAAATAGCAATCTCCAGGCCTGGAAACGTTTCAGAATACCGAATATTCTGAAACTTTAAAACCCTGAAAGTGTTTTTAAAAAAAGAAAAAAAAAAGGAGTTATTTTTCTCTAAAAATTGCTTAAAGTTTTTAAAGAAAAATTTCCACAATTGTTTAACAAAAAAAGTCCTCCCAAACTCGCAGGCTGTCTTTAAAAATAAAAGGAAATTGTT
>NW_024621683.1:0-1371 GCF_008729295.1 Plectropomus leopardus | reverse complement strand
GTGTGTGTGTGTGTGTGTGTGTGTGTGTGTGTGTGTGTGTGCGAGTCTGCTCCATATGCAGGTCAGTGGGCCGTTTGGTTCCTGTGACGTATGTGAATGAGATTAGGTCCCTCTCACAGTCAAGACTTAATCACGTTCTGAAGCACAGCTCTGCCGGCTCCCATTAGACACCTGTAGAGCAAAAGGCCTCAGACAGCAGGAGCAGCAGGGGACAAAGACACATCCTGAGTCCTAAAACACCTGTGTCCATGGCTCTAGACCACGCCATGTTCACCTACTTCCCAGAGCGCACGCAAACACGCACAAAAGAGATCTGTATCACCACTTACACACCCCCCAAAACTCATCATGGCACATAAAAACCAAACACACTCCCTCACAAACAAGCAAAACTGAGTCAGACCATCAGTCCACAAACAAATCCAGAAACTGATCTTCACTTCAAACATTTATTCCAATACAATTCCTTCCCAGGAGGAAGGAAGCGCCAGCCAATACGGCGTGTCTTAATTTCAGTGTAGCGTGGAGTGGTTCTGTGGTTTCAGGATTTTGACGGCACACCTAACCAGAATTGACGTTGGGAAATATACTTAACGTTCCCGCGTGGTGCACAGAGGTGGATAGGGTTTCCTAGTGGTTGGAAAAGCACAAAGTGGCTAAATGTATGGCTCTTACACACACATAAACACAGAAGGAGTCAGCTAGAATTAAATAAATAAGCTGTATTTTCATTGCTTATGTGTGTAAACACAAACCCAACCTGTTGTTCCATGATTAAGGTCATTTCAATTACTCCATCAGTGATTAGACGCAGCCCAATCTGGCCTGATAGAGGGTTTGTCCTTACAGGAGAAGTCGGCAAAACCTGACACACATAACGACTGTAATGCACTTTGTCAACCTCTGTTTGGCTCTGATCTGAGAACTACATAGTCTATGTTTCAGTGGCAAAGGAATTCCTGTTTCAGTTCATGCCAGTTATACTAATGTGTGGTCAGATGTATAACTTTCTGCCCATTATTTGCATTGTATGAGAGGCTAATTAGCACCCACCAGCCTCTGAGGTTTGCCTTAAAGGGATATTTCAGTTTTTTTGAGGTGGGGTTGTATGATGTACTTATCCATAGTCAGTGTAGGGCTGGGCAATATAAAGATATTATATCATACTGCGATATGAGACTACATATCATCTTAGATTTTGGATATTGTTATATTGTGATATAGAATAAATGGTGTTTTTTCCTGATTTTAAAGGTTGCATTACTATTAAGTGATGTACCTTTCTCAACTTATCAGACAGTTTTACTTGTTTTAATACTTGCCTTTAACCACTTCGTCATTATATCTACATTACTAATGATTATCTGTTGA
>NW_024621682.1:0-1445 GCF_008729295.1 Plectropomus leopardus | reverse complement strand
GTGTGTGTTTGTGTGTTTGCACATGCTCCTTAATGTATTAACTCACGACAAACATCTGCAGGACCTGCTTGTCCGGACCAGAAAGCTCCTCCCTCTCTCGCCCATCAATGTTTTTCAGAGGCCTCGCCGATTTGCGGGCTTCGTCCTCTGTGTGTGTGTGTGTGTGTGTGTTTTTAAATGTGTGTGTGGCTTCCGATTCACTGTCCCTAATCAGAGACTCAGGGAGACTCCGCCCTCCTCCTCCCCCTCCTCCTGCTCTTTGCCGACGACATACATACATACATGCAAGTGTGGTCCAACCCGCAAAATGAAACCCGCCGCCGCATGTGTAGCACCCTGCGTCCCCTCCTCACCATCCATACAGCTAGAAGACAAAGACGACCCGAGCATGTCAGCAGAGTTCAAACAAAGTAATATATGTTCCGTAGAAATTTATAGTGAGATATTTATTGATGAATTCTGTGTGAGACGGACACATTTTTGGGGGGGGGGAGGGTTTAAGGTGGATTTCTTTTTTTATTTTTCCTTCTTGTTTCCTGGATAGAAACTGTAAGTAGCCCAGAGCCTTCATCCCAGAGTTGTTAAGAGATTTAGCAGCGATAGACAGCCAGTCTGTATCGTGATTAAGACAATCAATATGATGATTATGAATGTGTTGAATTAAATGTGTAGGGTACGTTAACTGCACCCCCCCACCCGTCACCCCATGCTCTCAAACAGACGCCTCTGTGTGACGCGCTTTCTTCCCCGGTGCCTCGATTTTTAGTTCTGAAAAGGCAGGTCGTGCAGTTTTTGCAAAGGCGTTTGAGAGCACTTTGACTTGGCGAGCTCTTTTCTGCTTTACAAGCGAGAGGTGTTTGTGTGTGTTTGTGTGTGTGTGTATGTGACCAAAATGGCCGTCACCAGACTTGGTGGGAACAGAAACCAAAAGAGGGAAGCGTGATCACATTCTGACTAGAAAATACTTTAAGAATCAGAGACTTTATTTATTGAGTTCGATACGTGTGTGTACATATATTATTGTCGATGAGGGGGGAGGAGAAATGTGATTTTTATTTTTGCCTCATTTTGAGATTTTACATGTTAAATGTTCGTTTGCATTCAGTGGTTATGTTTGGGGTTTCCTTTTTTTTTGTAAATCAGATTTAGGGGAAGGGGGTCACTCTGAACAGCAAACCTTTGTTATTTGTATTTCTGCAGCCAAACTCGCCGCTCAGCCCCGACATCAGCCAACTTTTTATCAGTTATTACGGGAAACAATGTTGTATATTTTATGATTATCACAATGCATGTTTTTCACAGAACTACACACACTCCAGTTATATTTTACTGTACCTTCTGAGGAGATTTTAAAGGAGAAATCTTTCCTGAAACTCGTAAATTTTGTGTCTTGTGACGGATTTTTCTTTGCCTGATGTCTAGCAGAACCACAGTGAAGTGTCATA
>NW_024621681.1:0-1155 GCF_008729295.1 Plectropomus leopardus | reverse complement strand
TTTATGTATTCTGTATTCTCTGGTTTGGACAATTGTATGGCATTATACAATTGTTTGATGTACTCTTCTGCCCGACCAGATGTGCTCTGTCTAGTGTCAGAGCGGTGCGTAACGGTGCCAAGTTCAGAGCCTCCGGCAGCCAGTTTTCCAGGAAGGCACACGCGTCCTCTCCCTCTGCGCTCTCGGGTAGATTAACCAGTCTCAGGTTAGATCGTCGCGATCTGGCCTCCAAATCCAGCACTTTTTCCTCGAGATCTTTGTTTTTGTTTTCATGGGCCTGAACTCTCGCTTGCAGACTGGTTATGCTATCCTCTGCAGCAGATATCCGGACCTCCGCCTCACCGACCCGCTCGGCACACTCATTAACTTCGTTCTTCACATTCTCTATTGCTGACAAAATACCATCTAGTTTGGAGGAAAAATCAGATTTTAAATTTGCTATTGCAGCCAGTATTGCGTCTGAGCCTGCTTCGGCCGTGTTTTCCCTCTCATTTGGCTCACTGTTTTCCTCCTCCATTGCCTCGCATGTGCTTGTATTAGCCTCGCTACGGTCACAGCTTGCTTCGGAGTTCGCCCTAGAAGTGAAGTTGGATAACTTCGACTGAATCGGCTTACTAGAGTTTTTACTGGGTTTCCTTTGCGAGAGAGGCGTCACAGCTCTCTTTAGACGTCGTTCAATGTCTCATATAACGAGTATAGTCCAGAGTTTTACAGAAAGGTAGCGGAGCCAAAGTGAGCACGTCCTCCTAGCAAGCCGCCATTACCGGAACCCCCAACAGTGATTTGAATGTTATAATTTTGCCTTCGATGACATAAAAGACATCTGAAAATTGTATTACAAATGTTATTATTGTAAAATAAATATGAAAAGTGACCGAAAGAACAAGATCGCATGTACAAACGGCCGAAATGAGCTTCCTCCGTAGGGTGGCTGGACTCTCTCTTAGAGACAGGGTGAAAAGCTTGGTCATCCACGAGGAGCTCAGAGTAGAGCCACTGCTCCTCCGCACTGAGAAGAGCCAGATCAGTCAAGAGCATGGGGGGGGTCCGTGAGAGTTTCTTCTTACATGGCAAAACTGGCCACTTGACCCTCTCCGCTTTTGGGGGGCATTTTATGCCGATATTGAATTGATGTAGCTTCTGTTGCTGTAGTTT
>NW_024621680.1:0-1317 GCF_008729295.1 Plectropomus leopardus | reverse complement strand
TTCAAAATTATTATCACAGCTTAAGATAATTCAAGGCAGTAACATTGACTATACAAAATTTTTTTTTTTTTTGAATTGTCAAATTGGCACACTCATACCGCTCTGTACATAAAATGCACTTTTCAAAATCAGACAACAAAAAAAAGATCTACATTTATATAATGTTATATGTACATTGAATTTATTCTTTTAACAAACATCAGCCCTTATTATATATGTCAAATATTCATTAATTTTAAGAATTTTAACCCTTTATGCCAGGTTTTTGTCATGATGCCACTATGTTTTTAGATGGTAAAAAAAAATAAAAAGAAGCTAACAACTCCCAGCAAAAAGACTATGTCCAAACAGCTGGCAAAAGTTTCTGACCAAAGTTTTGAGCCACATGAGTTCCTTTAGAGCCAGACGAATATCAGCTTCATCAGGCATTACCGTGCCCTGGCACAGGGGGAACGAGAACCAAACACTGCCTAATTAACCACTCCCAACTGGCCGGTGGACGTTCGAATGAATTTCTGACATTTTAGAGAGTTTGGTCGGCTGTTAAAGTTAAAACCACAACTCGATTCCCCAAGGTCTTTTTTTCTCACTCTAGTGGACAGTGTAGCCAAGCTAGTTTGTTAGTGTTGCTAATATGTGTGTGTGTGTGCGTGTGCGTGTGTGTGTGTGTGTGTGTGCGCGCGCGTGTGTGAGAGAGAGAGAGAATCAAAACTTGGACTGAGTCATTTTTACAGAAATGGACTTCTAAGTTCTTCATGGGACGTCTGTCTCTACATGTAAACTGTACCTCTGCTGGCAAACAAACTTCTACCTTCCCACAGCCTTGGACCTTGCAAATTCATCTTTATTGACAATTGTCAATAGTCAGAACGGTTTGCAAGAGCTGTACATGTAGAAGAAACAGTAAAATGGTCAATTTTACTGTTACTTGTACAATGTAAGCACTATGGATCATGACTAAAGATCGGACTACACAGGTGGCCAGAAACGCAGGTACAATGAAATGCTCATGTTGCTGTGTGTGTCTGCTAGATGTGTCAGTAGGCAGCATTGTCATGATTATTAATCTCCTGACAGTCGACCATTTCAAAGTCACAATGACATCTAAAATAATAGCTCATCCTATTACACATTTCTCCAGAAGACAAAGTGTTACATGAATCGACAATCACATTACTCAACATGTGCATTATTGCCTTGTTTGGCTCGTATGTTGCCTCTGCAAGAAACCCTTCTTGTTTCTGATGTGGCTTGTTTGTCAAACACTTTGTAAACTCAGTTTTTAAAGGTCCTATATTAATAGTTACTACAATTAGA
>NW_024621679.1:0-3259 GCF_008729295.1 Plectropomus leopardus | reverse complement strand
AACTATTAATTCATCTTACAACTTTATAGCTAATTAGGTAAACCCCTGTGTGTTCATACTTGTATTTATTTATTTATTTATTTATGTATTTATCTGATTTGGACCTACTTGTCTCATTATTTTTCATTGGTAATTTTTGTTAATTACTTGCCACTTTACAAACTGAACTGAATAATAGGACTACTTAATGTACTGTTTTTAAAACTGTTCATAAAAGGTTATTTTAAAAAAAACATAAGTTTGTAAATTATTTTTATGCCATTTCTTTTTGGTTTGAATTACAGAGGTAGCTACCTTTAAAACATATTGAAAATGACATTTCACCAAAAAAGATTATTTTTTTAATTTTTTAAATCTCTTGCAAATTTCTTGGCTGATGAGAAATGCGTAATAAACTTAATAATTATTTCACAAAGTATTATATGCATAAGGGAGCACGTGAATGCAGCTTTAGCCACTCTTTAAAGGTCATAAAGAAAATTAGACCAAAAGAAAGGACAGCATGAAAGACATAAAGAAAGCACAGAGGAAAATAAGAAGAAAGACAAGTAACATAATGTCCAACCTTATCTGGTTCCTCTCCTTCTCCATCTCCACACTCTCTGCCTCCAGGAACTGGTTACGCTGCAGAGAACACACACATGTATGTAAATATTATGTCTCTACTAGAATAGCTGTGGGTTCAGACTACATGGGGTCAAATCCAAAAACCTCTTAATGTTGCAGCACCATCTGCTGGTGATTCAGGCTCAAGAACTCTGCTTCTTGGCCAAAATAGTCTTGTCACAGGGTTCACACGGTCATAAAAAACACAGAAAAGTCATGGAATTTGCAAATAGCAATTTCCAGGCCTGGAATTTTTTGTTTTGAAAACTAAGTATACCCTGATAGGTTTGGAAGAGCAATGAAATTTTGTTTCACAACTTGTATAATTACACGAGGTGTTCAACAACTGTCAAAAATTTGAAAATTTCAACAATAATTTCTGTTTTTACAGTGTCTGACTGTGATGAATGGTGTAATTTGGGTTTAGGAGACTTTTTTTTTTACCAAAATCAGCAAAAATTGTAACAATGGTTAAAAAAAATTTTTTTTTAAAAAATTGTAAAAATGTTGTCATAAAAAAGTTTCAAAAGAAGAACTAAAATCTTCAAAACATGTTTTATTTCATACCCCCCCCCTCCAAAAAAAACCTTCAACATTTTCTAAATATAAAAATCGCAAAAAAAAAATTAAGAATAAAAGAAAAAAAATGTCAAAAACTTTAAAGAAAATCTTCAAAATAATAATAATAATAAAATCTGCAATGAAAAGAACCAATAAGGAAAATCCATAGTTATTTCAGAAAATGTATGGTCTTGAAAATTTGCCTAAAAGTCATGGAAATTTATTGGTAAAAATGTGCATATGAACCCTGTCATAACATTGGAGACATAACATCTCTTACGCCTCATGTATTATTCATAGTCGCAAAAATTCTTCCCTTAAACCTCAAAGACGTTTTGTCTGCTGTCTTGCTTATGATAATAAACCATATGTTTAAAGCAAAACTACATGTGTTTGAATCCCAAATTGAACCAGGGGAGGCCTACCTTCTGGCAGGCGTCCATCTGTTTGGTCAGCTCCTCGATGTAGTCCTTTCTATTGGGCGCTCCCAGAGTGGCAGAGCGCATGCTGTAGTGGGTCGGGACCACCTGCAGCAACAAAATAACACATTTAAACCTGAGAAAACGTTTTAGTGTGGCTGTGATGATAGAGTGTGTGTTATCTGTGTAAGCAAACGTACAGTGTTGGTGATTTCGGGCTTCCTCCTTAGAGTCTCGTAGGCAGAGAATCGGGGTCGAGGGGTGGCGAGGGTGGGCGTGGGTACACCAACCGGACTGGTGCTGCGACTGTTGTAGCTGTACAGGTTCATCTCAGAGGTGGCAGGAGAAAGTCCTGGAGCCTGGAGATGAGGAGGGGGGGCAGAGAGGAGGGTCAGTACCCCGCTAGAGTCAGTTTCAGAGGACTGCGATCGTCCCTGGTAGCTCATATGTGCGGAAAAACTGCAACGACACTTTTCAAATCCTCCTCAGCTTTTTATGTAAGACTTGCTGGTGCAGTTGCAAATGCATGTTATTTACTTAGTTAAAGGTAGACTATAGGATTTTCCTAAAAAAACAATGTATAGAGTGCACCAGGGTTTTTACATTTTCCTCGAGGCCAGGGAAAATCAACTTGCTTTGCTTGGGGGCCACTTTTGCAAAATGACAGAAGGCCAGGGGCCAGTCACAGCAGCCACATACATGTTTCTAGGAATTTTTAGACATTTCTCAGATTTAAGGTCGCTTCTCAGAATAAAAGACGAATCTAGGATTTTAGAGTGTTTCTAGGATTTTAGGACATTTTTCAGATTTTAGACTTTTTCTAGGATTTTATGACATTTCAAAAAATTTTGTATGTTTCTATGATTTTATGACATTTCTGAGATTTTAGTACATTTCTAGGATTTTAGGATGTATCCAGGATTTTAAGATGTTTCTACAATTTCAGGAAATTTCCAGGATTTCAGGATGTCTCTAAGATTTTAAGACATTTCTAGAATTTTTGGATGCTTCTACGACTTTAGGACATACCTCGGATTTTATTATATTTCTAGGATTTTTAGGATATATTTAGGACTTTAGGACATTTCTAGGATTTTAGTACATTTCTAGGATTTTAGTACATTTCTAGGATTTTAAAATGTTTCTAGAATTTTAGGACATTTCTCTGATTTTGTTTCTAGGATGTTAAGGTATTTTAGGACCCTAGGGTATCTAGGATTTTAGGACATTTCAAGAATTTTTGGATGCCTCTAAGATTTTAGTACATTTCTAAGATTTCAGACCATTTCCAGGATTTCAGGATGTTTCCAGGATTTTAGGACATTTCTCAGATTTTAGTACATTTCTAGTATTTTGGTATGTATCTGAGATTTTAGGGCATTTCTAGGATTTTAGGACACTCTCATAGCCAAAAACTTCAAAAACAGAAATTGTTGTCATGTTTTATGCAAGGGCGTAAACAATTGTTTTAAATTTCCTGAACAAACTGTGAACAAGGAAGGTATCCATCATCAAAATAATAACATCTTTTACATGTTAAAATATTAATTTATTTCGATTAAGTTACATAAAGAGCATTTCTTAAACTAAATGCTCAAAAGTACAGAAATCTGTTGCTTTTTTTTCACTACTTACCTTGAACTCAGACATTCGGAACATGGGGTTGTAATCCA
>NW_024621678.1:0-3506 GCF_008729295.1 Plectropomus leopardus | reverse complement strand
CTTTTTTACTAATTAATTACATATTTTTTGAGCCATGTCTTATTAAGTAGCTCAGTGCCTTTTTCCCATGTTTTTAAAGAAATTAAGCCAATTTGCTCATGTTTGAAAGGGTTAATCACAGAAACTTTAAAAACTGCACTTATACAATGAGCATTATGACCTGAATTTTAGACATGATAAATCCGTCTTACGGTTTCACAGAGCTCTTTGAATGAGGCGTCGGTGACTGAGATTTGGATCTGTTTGCTCCGAAAGCGTCAGACTCTTTGATCTGCTGCGTTCTGGGACGACTCGGTCGTCGGACAATCCACTCGCCCTCGTCGTCGTCTTCCTCCTGCACCACCGGCGGCTCTGCGTCGTCTCTACAGGCGCCGGCGTCTGAAGAGAGACGACAAACAGAGACGCAGTTCAAGCACCTGAACACTGTCGAGGAAACGTGGATTTTTTTAAATGTGAGAAACGTTTTGTGATGTTTACCTCCAGCAGCCACATTAATGTCACCACCAAACAGAGTTTCCACAGCTTCTTCTAGCGTGGCGTGCGTTTTCAACGCCTCCGAGCTCTGCGCCCACGTGAATCCCATTTCCTGCGACAAAGCATAAAAAACTGAACACATGAAAAAAAAGCATCCACTTCCCTGAAAGTGACTCTTTAGGTTTGTTTCTCCGTTTTTTCCGTCAGCTGATGTAAACATACGTGCGTCCTACCATGAGGTGTAACGTCTGCGCTCGTTTCAGCTCTTGCGTGGCTTCAGCGCTCGTTTTTTCCTGCTTCAGCACCTCCTTATAGATCAGCGAGGCCTCGTAGTATCTCTGGAGAAAAGCAAAAAAAAGACTTTTAACCCTTCAGGGCCCGTTTTAAAATTACACACACTCATACCGCACGATATGCACTTTTCAAAAATAAAGCTTTAAAAAAATATCATACATTAATATCATTTTTTACTTTCATTGAGCTTATTTTCAGCCATCAGTCCTAATTATAAATACCAAATACTCCTTAATCTGAAGAATTTTAACCCTTGAAACCCCAGGTTTTTGTCACGATTCCACTGTTTTTAGATGGAAAAACAAAACAAAAAATGAAATATTTTCAATATGCTACATGCTAAGCAGATTTTCTTTTAAATCAGTCTGGGACAGTCAATGATTAGCAGCAACATTGACTGTAACAGTGAACCTGGTGGAAATAGCATGTATTTTTTCCATATAACCAATATGTTTATACCAGGAGCTTTGCTGGAAATTCAAATATTGAGTAAAACTACACAATCTTGCCAATTCAAAATGTATGCCATATGCATGTACACAGCCAAAATTATCAAAAAATGAAGAATAAAAGTGGTTAAAATGCACCAAACAGTCCCTCAGGGTTAATTTAGCATTGGAAATGTGGGAAAGTACCATCATAGATCGTCTTTGTTTCACTGATATAAAAAGAAAAAGACTTGCAAACAACTATTTAGTAACAACCTCCCACCTGTATATCGTATTAAACGGTCAGTTTTATCTTTACTGCAGGTTTTACCTCAAAATTAAGCGTTTTTTATAAAAATGTCTCGTTAACCGAAAATCACGTCAGTCACACAGGAGCAGCGATTCACCTTGAGCCCGCAGAGCGCCTTCCCTTTCCTAAATAACCCTTTTATCCAGTTTGGCTCCATGGAGAGCGCCACGTCAGCATCCCTGAGAGCGTTTTCATACTGCTGCATTCTTTCAAAACAGAGGGACCGATTTCCAAATAACCTGCAACACAGAAATTCATTAACCGCCGCCGTCTCCGTGTGCTTTCACATCAAATCTGAAGCCAAATCCGAGGTCTTACTTAAATTCCTTTGGGTTGAATTTAATGGCGTCAGTAAAGTATTTCACAGCCATCTCGTACTGTTCGGAGGCCGCAAAACGAATCCCCATACCTGCGAGGAAGAGCGAGGAATACTGGTAAATGTACAAGTCGTACAAGTCAAGTACAAATATCTTTCAGAATCAAGTACGACCTGCATAAATCACGTCAAATGTAGTTATTTAATCAAGGGCTGGGCAGTACGGCCTTGAAATAAATATCCTGATATTTTTGGGCCGTATCACGGTACATGGTATATATCATATTTTAAATCTCCTCAATAGCTTCAGAAATGCATGAAAACAAAATCAAATGTAACAATATGATGAAATACATAGATACTGATACTGTGACAATATTTTAGGGATGACTATTTGTACTTGGACAAAATATTAACACAATGAGATTTTTGATTATCATCAGTAATGTGGATTTAATGACTTAAGTGGGTGAACGCAAGTATTACAACAATTACAGCAGTCTGATAAGTTTAGTAAATTAGAATAGAAATACTAAATTAAACCTGTGAGGGAAATTGTTTTGTTACAGCAGCAAATAAGAGGGCAGCAACTGAATAAAACATTCATTAAAAAGGCAAAAAATGCAAATATATAAAGAAAGGCATTTAACATAGAATAGAATAAAATAAAGTAAAATAACAATAACAATAAAAAAATATGTACAGTATGTACAGACAACAAAATAAAATAGAAAAAGAAAAAAAGAGAAAAAGTGTGCAAATAAGTGTGCAAAACGTGAAGATGTAAATGACATCTCTTTACTGCAGCCTTTAAAATCAGGAAAAGACAATCACGTGTTTCATATTATGATATGATGATATCCAAAATCTCAGATGGTATTTGAGCTCATATCGCAGTAACAGTATATATCGTGTATATCGCCCAGCCCGATTCTGTCGGGTACAAATATCTATCAGAACTGTATAAAAGTACAGTAGCTCATCCTGTCAGGCCTTCACATCTTTGTTTTTGTCCAAAATTACTTTGAGGGAAAATAAAACTCACCAGCGAGCTCTCTGCTTTTTTTTGCAAACTCTTCTGCAGCTTGATCCGCAGTTTTCTGTGAAAGTGAGCACAGCATGAATCTGTGAGGCACGAAAAACACAACAGGAAACACTGAATTCACACGCAGCTTTCTGTCAGACACCTGGACAGAATGCAGTTAATTTTTAACTACGTGAAATAAAAGGAGCTTTGCTGCTTAAATATCCCCCCGATATTTACGATGTGCAAATGTGCAACTGAAAGCCCATCAGCTTTCCTCACTTTGCATTAACCCTCGGCTCACTTTTAACATCACACACACTCTCAGATCACTCTGCGCACAAGATGCACTTAAAATGCACACAAAAATAAAAACATTATACAATATTATTTTCTAACCCCACTGCCAGATTGTTGTCATGATGCCACTATGTTTTTAAATGGGAAAAAAAACACAAAAAATGAACTATTTTCAATATACTGCATGCAAAGGAGATTACTGACTGTGGCAGTGCACCTAGTGGGAAAAGCATGTATTTTCTCCATATGCCAAATATGGTAAAATAAAAAAGAAATACATAAAAAACATAATCAGGTAAAAAAAAAAAAAAAATTGGTAAAAACGACAAATTCCAAGTCAAAAGTCCAGAATGACACCCA
>NW_024621677.1:0-1650 GCF_008729295.1 Plectropomus leopardus | reverse complement strand
ACACACACACACACACACACACACACACACACACACACACACACACATTTGTGCAGCCTGCCTACACTGAGCTGTATAAAAAAAAACAAAAAAAACAACTGTAGTTCTACTTTTCCAGGTCAATAAATGTGCTTTTTCCTGTACTTATTCATTTAGTGTATGTGTTTTTGCTCTTCATGTGTTCACGTGTCCCATGTGCATACATGTATGGTGTGACCATGACGGTGGCTCATAAAATATTCACCTGTTCTTCTCCTACATAATGCAGTAATGTTCCTGCACAGAGAACTCATTGCCTACAAACAAGCGGAGTCTGTCACTCCTGACAACTGTCAGCTCTTCTTTAAATTACGTTTGAATAGGCGATGCATAAATACTTTCACTTCCACTTATGGCAGGTGTTGTGTCATTTCGTCATTACACTTCAAAACAGCAGCTGTACATGTTACTTTTCTTTTCTCAGTTCAAATACACACATATAATTAGCCATCCCCAACATTTATAGTACAGAGCCCCAGCAGCCTGTCTAACAGAGGCACATAAATACAGAACTGAAACAAAAACACAGAACAGAAACACGGAAACGAGTTTTCCCTGGTATGTTCATGTCTGTCCTCCAAATATAGTACTCAAGACAGCCACGCAAACATTGGTCAATATAGCTTTTATTTCAGCAAATCATACATACACTGTAAAAAAATGCATCTGTATCATAACCTTTAAACACTATCAGAGCTGTGATGACAGTGTGTGATTGGTTGAGAGTGGCTACAGTGTCTGAGGTCATCAAAACAATTTGCATGTCATCACACCCATGAAACGGCACACTTTAATAAGACTGAAATGTTTCCCAGTTTCTAAAGTGAATTGAAATTCCACGTTAAAAGGAATGAGGGGAGAGAAAAAACAAACAAACAACAACTATTGGACAGTTAGATGGCACTTTTCAGGTCTTAACATGGAATTTCAACAGATGTTTGATTCAAAATGAAGCCCAAAGGCAGATAAGCAATTGGAAATTAACAAAGGAGATCAGCTGAAATTAACATAGGAGAGCAGGTGAAATTTAGCATAGGTGAGCAGTTGAAAAATAGGAGATTAGCTAAAATTAACATAAGAGAGCAGCTGAAATTAACATAGATCATCTTAAATTTATTTAGGCAAGCAGCTGAAATGAACATAGGAGAGCAGCTGAAATGAACATATGAGAGCAGCTAAAATTTAACATAGGAGAGTGGCTGAAAACTAGGAGATAGCTGAAATGAACATGAGAGAGCAGCTAAATTAACAAAGGAGATCAGCTGAAATTAATTTAGATGAGCATGTGAAACTAACATAGGAGATCAGCTGAAATTAATTTAGGTGTGCAGTTGAAATTAACATAGGAGAGCAGCTGAAAAGTAGAAGACAGCTGAAATTAACAAAGAAGATCAGGTGAGATTAATTTAGATGAGTAGCTGAAATTAAAATAGGAGATCTTCTAAAATTAACACAGGAGCTCAGCCAATCCCAGGCCTGCATCAACAGTACCGGGACTTGTCAAGAACACAAATCTGGAATCAGTTTCAGTTTTCAACCCTGACAGATATACACTATATGTGGTTAGGTACAAATCAAGCTTTTGAAACAAAGTAAAAGCAAAACACTGTA
>NW_024621676.1:0-7319 GCF_008729295.1 Plectropomus leopardus | reverse complement strand
TAAATATTTATTTTAAACCAAGTGGCTCATTATGTTTTACTGTGTTTTTAAAAGAAATCAGCGAGTTTTCGCGGGTTTCAGAGGTTAAATTGCTCGTGAAAGGCGTCTAAACGCAGCGCGGGTAAACTGATTGCGGCTCGGGCTTCAAAGGGTTAAACTGTGTCGTCATGCAGTTCCCGCCGTGCCCGCGCGGTGTCGCTGTTACGCGCACCGTGCGCGCTGCTGAACTGCCCGAAGTGCCCGGATGTTATTGTAGCTAGCTCTTTTAGCAAATCGGCTAGCCGCTGCGACGCCGCTGCCTTCTGCCGCTACGGTCTGTCGCATCGGGGACATTCGACCCTTTTGACTCCCCCGGCCCGCGTAATCTGTTTTTTAACGTCGGTAACTTAACGTCGGTAATTTATCATGATAGAAGTTGACTGAACGGCTCGTTAATTTTAGGTCTTATCGCTGATTTTCCAACCGGTTTGGCGGGACTAGATCGGGTTTAACAATACGACGGAGCTAAAGGCTAACGAGCAGCTAGCTAGCAGTTTGTTTTTTCGGGGAAGCTAACGCAGCTAGCTCACCGCGGCTGTCATGGAAGACAAATCCTTCACTAAAGAGTTAGACCAATGGATCGAACAGCTAAACGAGTGTAAGCAGCTATCGGAAAACCAGGTCCGGACACTCTGCGAAAAGGTGAGTGAATCCCGAAGCAGCCCGGGTTGATTATGACTCAGTCCGGCCTCGCGCTCAGTGTGGCCTGCTGGAGAGGGGGCTCCGACTAATTCCTGGAGACGAAGTCACGGGCAAGGCGGCTATTTTCGCCCCATTTTTCGACCGGCACGCTGTAGATTTATAACGTTTTCAGTTTCTGTGGCGGTGAAATATGTTTTAACACACGACAATGTGGTAAAAACCGCCGTACGAGCCCACTGAAACACGCTAATGTGGGCCGATACACGACAACCACCGTCTCCGGTCAAACAGGCCGAAAATTCGCATATTTTACATCATTACCAGCAAATAGACGGAGCCCATTTTACAGCCTTGTTTATTATCAGAGCCGCGTTTTACCCTCAAACCACTCCTCGCAGTATGTTTGATTCTGTAGTTTTCTATCATATTTCTGACATTATAATGAAATGTGTGTTAACAGTAGTATGTGTCATGATTTGCACCGCGCCCTGTCTTTATCGATCAACCGTTTCATTGCACAAAACCTGACGAGCCTCTCAGCTTTCAGACGTCACTTCAGGGCTGCTGCAGCATCAAGATAACGAGTCCCCTTTCTGCATCATCCACCTTTCAGTGTTAGCAGGACATAAAGCAGATCCCAAAATATCAAAGCCAAGCTGCAGGGAGTTATTGTCTCCTGGATGAGCGGAGGAATAATTCAGTTTCCTTGTGAACTGAATGAATGAAAGAAAAAAGACTGAAAAGCTTCATTTGTTCCGCAAAGCATTGAAAGTGTCAGCTGAGCTGTTTATGGGCGAAAAACCTCATAAAGGTGAATGAGGGAAAAGTCAGTGAACCCTGTAAAACCTGAGCAAACTGGCTTCATTTCACCCAAAAACAGGGAAAGGAAGCAGCAAGCAACAGAAGAAGAAATGTCCTGAAAGTTTACAAGAAATTAGTTAAAAAACACACACAACTAAATTACCTGAAAATTGGTACAAAACAAACGAACGAAAAACAAAAAACTGAAGAAAAAAAAGTTTAAAAATACAACAATGAAATGACCTGGAAAAGGTGTTTAAAATTATTATAATTTTCTTAATATAATTTTAAATGCGTAAAAAAATTAAATCTAGTTTCCCTAGCTTTTTTCTTCTTTTTTCTGTCTTTTTTATTTAAATTTCTTAGAAATGTACAACAAAATTACCTGAGAATTAGTAAAAATGGAAGAAAACAACTAAAAAGAAAGTAAAAAAACAACAACAAGGAAGTGGCCTGGGAACATGCTTAAAATTATAATAATTTTCTAATGCATTTTCTAATTTTAATTATGTTGTATTATAATTATAAATATTGTTCTGTATCTTTTTCCCCCAGTCTTTTTTTTTATAGCTTTGTTAAATCTACAATTTTCTTATTATTTGTGGAACATTTTTTAGAAATGAGTGATACAATATTTCCTTAATTTGAAGTTGTAAAAAGGTAATCCCAATAGTCAGCATATTGCAGAACATTTAAAATCGTGATTACATCATATCTGGGGGCCTATGGTGACTCCACCCATAATAAATATATATAAAGTCACCCATTACCAATAATAAAATAGAGATAAATTGTCTAAAAGTCAAGTATTATTTAATTGGTGAACTATGCAGATAGTGAAGAGACATAAATATGAATAATGTATAGTTGATTAATTTATACTGTATATACAGAGGTTTCTGTTGACAGTGACAGATGATTTGTACATATTGAATAAAAACGAATACATAAAAACTTGTAAAGTTCTGATCTATAATGCGAGCGGTGGATGTTTGTTGTCACCAGCTTCTGTCTGTCTGCAAATAACAAACACTTTGATTATTCAGTGAAATGTCTAAAAATAATAATATAGCTCATCCTCAGTCAGCAGTTATGTTTTTAAACGACTGTTCAAAGATGAATATTTTTCTTACACTCTGCTGGATGGCAAAATTTGATCATTTTTCCATTTTAATAAAGACAAATCAGTTATGTTAAACATGTAGAGCTCTCACAAAAGCTCTGACCGGTGTTTATTGGTGCTGGTTTTAAAAGTTAATGCATTATTAACAGCAGAAATACCAATAAAAGATACAGTTTAATTTATTTCATCAGTTGTTCAGCAGAAAACTGTGAAGATGTAAATGAAGGTATCCTGCCTTTCTCCCTTTTTAAGAAAACATGATTGTAAATTTAAATATGTTTGGGTTTTTTTTTCTGTTGTTTGAACAAAAAGAGTCTCTTGTCTCTTATTTTTGAACATTTTATAAGCAAAATAATGGCTAAAATAATCCAGCCCTACAGAAGAACAGAAGCAAAACTTGACGTTTAACCACAGTTAAGCAATATTTTTTAGGGCTGCAACAAACAGTTATGCTTTTTGTAGATAAATCTTTCACGCATTAGATTGTTTGGTCACAAATTATTAGTGAGAAAAGCCTGTTGCAAGATCCCGGAGCCTAAAGTGAATTCATCAAATGTCTCGTTTTGTCCAACCAACATTTCCAAACCCTGAAATATTAAATTTAAAATAATGTAAGACCAACAAAAGCAGCATCTTCATATTTCAGGAAAGTGTGTTTTAATTAATTATAAAAAATAGTTGCTGATTAGTTTTCTGTCAATCAAAAATGGATTAATTAATCAAATGTTGCAGCGAAAACACGTCGTTTTGGTCTGAAAGGGCTCATACGAAAGTCATATTAAACACTACGGTGTCCTGTGAGGTCGCACAGACTTGAGCGCCTCTAAATAAGCTGTGGGTGTGTCGCTGAGGCTAAACGTGGATGCGTGTGACATGAGTTAGTGTCTGTGTGTCTGTCTGCCGGGTTTTATTTAACCTTCTGTCTGCTGATCGGACGCCTGCTCGCTCATTAAATTAATACTCTGTGTTTGTCTCCCTGCAGGCCAAGGAGATTCTGACCAAGGAGTCCAACGTTCAGGAGGTGAGTTTCCCACCTTACTGGTTCATTCCCAGTAAGACACAGCCGTTAGACACTGGGCCCGCTGCAGGCCCTCAGGGTGGACAGTTCATCTCATCTCAGGACTGATATTTAAAAAAAAAAAAAAACCAACAACAACAACAAGAAATGGAAAGTAATTTTTTAAATATGTCCGTCCGGGCCTGGAACAGTTTTGGAAAAATAAATATACCCAGAAAGTTTTCGAAAATGGACTTAACGAGGTGACTTTTCAGCGTGATTTGTTTTCCTCTCTGTTCAGCGCCGTGCCGACGTCGTAGCTCCGCCGAAAACCGACTCTGACGGTTAAGTTTCCAGCTGGTGTCGTTTCTTTGTGCCGCAGATATCTCTGTTTTAAAGATGAGATTTCTTTTGTCAGAATGTGGACGTTATTCTCATGTTTTTCCAAAGATTTGATAAGTAACACTTCACTGAAAATAAAGCCAGTGACCAAATCGTTTATGTTTAATGAAAAATATATCTGAAAATAAATTAGTTGCTTTGAGCAGAGTCCTTGAAAATGAAAGATAGTGCTTGTAAAAGTACTTGAATGTCATTTTGTAATGTTTTTATGAACCCTTTACATATTCACCGGTGCTTTAACAGGGTACTCGCAGGGTCTTAAAAAGCTGCAAATTTAATATTCTCAAATATAAAAAGTTGTCAACAAAGTGTAAAATTTTGTTTACGAAGGCCTTGAATCTTTTTAGTTTATATTGTTTGTTCAGAGTTCAGACACGCGCCTCACAAAGCTACATAAATCCCATATTTTATTATTTTAAATTATGTGTTAAATAATTATTTCTGCATATTTGCATTATATCCGTTATATAACAAGTCTTGAACTTTACTTTGAAGACCCGCGGGGGTTACCCTGTTAAACCCAAGACAGTTTATCTTTGTTTAGTTAAATTTTCAGATTCTTAAAAAACAAACCAAAGTGCAAAACAACAACATGAACATCAGGCGAGACGTGAGGACAGGACAACAGACCGTTCAGACTGAAATCTTCAGCTGCTGGACGGTTTCCAAACTGCAGCAGAGAGGGAACTAAAGTCAAAATGTTGAAAGCTTTTGTGCAGGAAGTCACACATTTATCTCCTTTACAGCACAAATAATAATGTTTTATAATAGTAATACTTTTAAAGTAGCAGTGAGAGGGATTAAAGTTATCTTTTGACTAAGGTCCCTCTGTTTATAACGGCGTCTTTATAATATTTAAGAGAAAACCGGCGCGTTATGAGGAAGCTGACTCTCGGCGTTGTTCCCCGTGGCGTGTTTGGAGCAGATTATGACGGATTCTCTGCAGTCTGAACAATATCGCACCTTGTTTACTCTGTAAACTGTCTGTGCGGAGCTGCAGGCGCTCACCGGCCGCTTTTAGGAACACTGAGCTGCAGGCAAACACATAAAACCCAATATGGGATGTATTATTCAGTAATAAACACTGAAAAAAACGCAGATTTGTTACAATCTGAAGTTTTGCACTTGGCTTTTGAATCGTCTTCAGTTGGTCACAGTTTCAGGTTTTCAGGTTCAGTTTCATCTGTTGTTTTACTGAAACATACAACGTCCTTTTCTCTGCTTTGTTTATTTATAATATCCATTGTGTTTTTCATTTTTATTGAGGAAAAGGAATATTATTTCAGGGAACAAAGGACCTCTGAGACAAAACAAGTGTCCAATTAGTCTTTTAATAATAAGTTTTCAGCGTTTCATCCTGACTAATGGTGCAAGTTTATGGTTATAATGTAAAAGTAAAAATGTTAAATTCACTGCAATATGAGCTAATATTCTCCTTTTTATGAAGACCCTTTTCTTTTGCATTTCCCTGATCTGGTTTTAAATCGTGACGAAGGTCTATGAGACAGGTTGTTGAACAAGCTTTATTGGCAAAGGTGATGGTAACAGGAAACAAAATTAAAGAGAACATTTTAAATCAAGCGAGCAAAACTTTATTATACAGCACATTTCATTTCAGGTGGAAGCACAAAGTGTGAGGTCAAAGCCAGAAACAGACCATAAAAGAAAACATATGTAATATTTTAGTATATAACACTATATTTATAACATGATATTTAATACTTCTCTATTTAAAATTATATTACCAAAGAATTATAGGAGTTTCTTTTGCTTATTTTCAGGTAATTTTATTGAAACTTGTCCTTTTTTTTCCTGTCTTGTTCGGCTTTTGTTTTTTTTAAAGGGTTAATCGGATCAGATCAGGTTAAAAGCAGAAAATAAGTAGAAATATAAAAAAATATAAGTGAAGCTTCAGTGTGAAATATGTTCTCACTCTTTTTTAATGACTGAACTTTAACTGAAACACCAAAGCTTCGTCTCGAAAGGAAACCTGTCGTTTGATCAAAGTGTTTGTTGATGACATGAAAGCGGCGCTGGCGACGTAGTGACGCTGTTACCTGTGTGCTCAGGTGCGATGCCCGGTGACGGTGTGCGGCGACGTCCACGGTCAGTTCCACGACCTGATGGAGCTGTTTAAGATCGGAGGCAAGTCTCCCGACACCAACTACCTGTTCATGGGAGACTACGTCGACAGAGGCTACTACTCTGTGGAGACGGTCACGCTGCTCGTCACGCTAAAGGTAAACACCGTCTGTGTGTGTGTGTGTGTGTGTGTGTGTGTGTGTGTGTGTGTGTGTGTGTGTTCGAGGGTAGAAGGAATATGAAGATATCTCACAGTCGGGGGAGAAGAGAAAAGAGGGTTTTGGTAAATTCATTTATTGTTTTCCTCACAAAAAAAAGCTCTTTTGATGCTCTTTTTAAAGCACTTTAAAAAACCTTCAGCACATTTTAACTGTGCGTTCAGGGCAGAAAATGTCAGATTAAAAGAACTTTTACATCAATAACTCGCTGCGTGTTACGTTGAATTTATGAAGAAAAACCAGCTGTTTTTCTTGTGCGCCTGCACCGTGAACAGAGACTATATGAAGACATCTGTTTTCGGGGCGTCCATCAGGGCGCCTGGTAGAGCGGGCGCCCCACGTACAGACGGCAGAGACCTCGATGGCCCTTTGTCGCCCCTCTTTCATACTGTCTGAGTAAAGGGAAAATCCCCCAAAAAATCATCTCAAAAAACAAACAAACATCTGTTGACAAACTCTCACAGCGGGTGTCTCATCTGATCCCGTTTGATGTTCAGAGCTTCACACACACGACTCTTTACTCAAACTTTATTGTTATAACGCTCACGTGCTCGTTGTCGGACGTGTTTTCAATCATAATGTTTTAGAGAAACTGCACGTGTTGGAGAAAGTCACAGGAGGATCAGTGACACTCGGATTATTCTGCACGATAGAAATAAGTGGAGCGGGAAGTCAAACACAAGCAGAACTTTGTGAAGCACGAAGGTTTTTTTCTTGTAAAAACTTGAAATACAAACATGAAAAAATACTAATATTTAAGCATGAAATATCATTCTTGTGTTAAAAATGGTAATTTGCCGAAAAAGCACCTAAAGTAAAGGTCGACTTATTTGTGTTTTTTGAAGAGCTTTTCGTAGTCGACTGGATGTTGAAGTTTTTCTCTAAACGGTACGAGAGAAAAAAGAAAGTCAGACTGACATAAAAACAGAGCCGGTGAAACATTTACGTACTTAATATAACTGCATTTTTTTACGTAGCTGTTCACATGTATTATATGTGATCATATTTTGCTGCG
>NW_024621675.1:0-2436 GCF_008729295.1 Plectropomus leopardus | reverse complement strand
CATCTCTGCTGCAAAACGACCGTCCCACTGAAGCACAGCACAGAGATTGTGTGTGTGTGTGTGTGTGTGTGTGTGTGTGTCTACTGTCACAGAAATGTAGCTCTCTTGCGAACACACGCCGGGTGGTTGGACAAAGACAAGCATCTACACACTCCCTCTATTTTTACTGCTGTTTGCAAAGCTCTGTGAAGCCAGTACACATACATACACATACACACACACACACACACACACACACACACACACACACACACACACACACATACAGAGGGAGGGATGCTGCAGGGGCGGAGGGGGAGGGGGAGTGGGTGGGATTTGAATAATTTGTCTCCGCTGCTTACTCACTCTCTCACTCCCTCCCTCGCTCCTCCTTCTCTCTATTATTATTTTCTCGGGTCTCTCTTCGTCTCTCCAAATCTATTTGAACGGCAGTAAATGTCAGAGATGAATCACGTAAAGGTTAAATGTGATGAAAGAACCGCCATAAAGTAGAAACACACAGAGGGTTGGGAGACAGCTCGGTGTCTCTTCATCTCTCAGTGGCAGGTGCAGTATTAAAACTTCAGCCAAACACAGACGTCTTTGTTTTACACAAACACACAATTCAAGTGCTGCTTAGCTGTTTGTTCAAATTTTTATCTAAGGTTTTAAAATGCCAAAAAAAAGACAGAGTTTAAAATGTATTGCTGCCAGCTGCAAATATGGATGGAGATTTTTACTGATATTGATAAAACTATCGAGACTCCTTAAAGAGACAAGTCCTTATCAATACCACTATTGATACATTTCTATTACTTAGCGAACAGACGAGGCGACAATTACAGAATCTGTTTTTTTTGTTTTTATAACTTAACAAGGGAATGTTTCTTTTACATTGCAGGGGAAACACATTTCTCACCCAAACAACTGTGCTATTCAAGTTTCTCGTAGAAAACTGAATTTTATCTTTCTTGATGTTACATATAAAAACATCATGATTACGTTTTATTAACCTTTGCCTGATAGTCATTTTACTGAGCCGACCTTCAACACATCACAATAAAACCTTATTGAACCTCGTTTATTTAGCGAGCTTGCTCTCATCCTGCTGATTTCAACATTGGATTACTATTTTTAACTGACTTGCTAAAAAGTTTAGGTGTTCTCACTGCTGGTGTTTTTAGTGGATGATGATTGCAAAGCAGCAGCAGAGACAGACAGAATTGAGTTTTTTTTAACCCAAAGACAGTGTGATGATGATGTAATGTTACGTTATAGGACCCACAAAAATCCACAGCAGTATCAATAAGTAAAAAAATATTGATTGAAAACAGCAGTTTTCAAAAAAGCAGAACAGGTCCTCAGTAGAACCAGGTTTTGATCCCCATCTTGGAGATTACATGCCCTGTAAATCTTTTATTTGATTTCTTGCCATTATGCATTTGCAATATATATGTATGCTTTTTGTCTTTGACCCCCCATATTTGTGTCAAATTTACAAATAGTTAGATTTCACTTTCCTTAACAAACATAACTGCAGATGCAGATCTACGGGTGAACTTAAAGCTTGTTCACCCAATAAGATTCCTGAAAAATGTCACTCAGTAGCATAAGAGGAAAAATGTATAAATCTGATATGGGTGGGCAATGCCAGTTATGCAGGACAAGGCACCACCGTGCCAATTTGGCAACTGTTTTGCTAGATTTAGTGACTTTTCAGACCCTCTTAGTGACTTTATTTCTAAAAAGCAACAAATTTAGTGACTTATTAAGACCATCCAGGCAATTTTATGAAAACCCCTTTCGATTCTTTTGATCAGTGAACTTTACAGACTAAAGGAATATAAATAATACAGTCTGAATATCTATTCAGACTTTGACCGCTTCAAAGAAGATATGAGAAGAATATGGAGAATCTAACGGAGCTAACAATGTATACCATGTGCATATTGACGAAAGTGAACATTTATATTTTGATGTGTGATGCTAAGCTATCATTAGCTCAAGTGGATCAACTTGAGCTAGCACTTTTCATGAACTTAATTTATTGTACTTCGGCTGGTAAAATCTGCACGGCACAGTGTTCGCTTTATAAGAATGAAAAAAGTCAGACTGAAAAATGAAGCTCAAATCAGCCTCCAAAAATTACAACTCAGCGGTGACACATAAATAGTCCCCTGAGAGCTCAACCCAGATTGTAGACAATAAAACCAGTGCTGTGTGTGTATGTCAGGATCAATAAAGTGTGTCTCCGATAGAGACAGAAAGAGCTAAAGAAAGCCACCGGGTGCTTTAAAAGCCCACACTGCTAACCACTGTCGCCTGAGTGCTGCTGTGGTGTGTCAATGACAGAGAGAGGTGAATGAATCAAATGCATGTGTGGGGTTTTATGAAGTGGAGGCTGCCTGGCTTTGTGTGTGTATGTGTGTATGTGTGTGTGTGTGTGTGTGTGTGTGT
>NW_024621674.1:0-2027 GCF_008729295.1 Plectropomus leopardus | reverse complement strand
GAAGAAAAGAAAAAAGAGAGAGAGAGAAAGAGAGAGAGAGAGAGAACAAACAACAGATGAGCAATGGGGTTAACATGAGGAGAGGAGGAGGAGGTAATGGAGGGATGAGAGGAGGAGTGGAGCTGGAGGAAAGGAGACTCTTTAGCGGAGGGAGAAGGGGAAGGATTTGTTGGGTTGTCCAGGCTGGAGGAAGGGGAGGTAACACTAGTGATGGCTGAATGAAGCCTCATTAACCATTGTCTTTATTGTCTGAGCCAATTAGATGGCACTCTTGATTTAAAAAAAAAAAAAGCTCAAGGAATTATAATTCTATGTAATTTTAACTCTTTGTTGAACAGAGAGTGCCATCTAGTGGACTCAGAAAATAAAGAAAATGGTTTCAGAGGCTTGGCCATCATTAGGTAACACCACAAGGATCCCACACAGGTGAGACAAGTGAGTCACATCCCATTTTTTTTAGAGGGTCAGAATATTAATATCAACATCTATAGCTTTGGCTTCAGAGTCTCAGTTTCCCCTGCTGAGAGCTAACAGGGCCATTGGAAGACAGTTCAGGTATCATTCAGTACCAGAGATTCACGGTGAAGAAGAGAGCCGTTGTGGCGCTTTGAGGACCACAAGCTGACTGCCATCTAGTTCCATTGTATTAGAGAGAAGGCATATGTCTTTACAGCCGATATTGCCAACACTCAGCAACTCACACCAAAAATGTCTAGTCCAATAAATAGCACTACAAGTAAGAAGAAAATGTGGATTTTTGATTTTGGAGTGAACTGTCCCTTTAAGTGCTGTTTCTAATAAAGGGAACACATGAAGGGAACACCACCTAAATTAAGAATTCCAATATGTTATTTCCATGGCCTAAGAAAAGTCAATAAGTATAAAATCTGGAGCTGCTCCATAGATAATGAATGGGAGACTGATTTTAAAGGCCCACGGAATGTTTATTTTCTTTTTTACACCCATTTGTGTTTTATTTAATTGTGAAAAAGAGTAGTTCATAGTTCCCCTTTAAATTATATTAAATTGGCTTTAAAAAAAAGTTGTGAGATTCAAAAAGCATTGGGATGGACCTCCATCTATCAAACTGAGTTCAAAACGTAGTTTCAAAAAGCTTTTTGATAAGAAATATATGTTCAAAATAATTTTTAGCCTGTCATGAGGCCTAATGCTTGCACAACTTTGACAAGTACAATAATTATCTGCTTAAATATTAAGAGAATATCTGTATCAACTGTTTCACCTTGTTAAAATACCACTATTAGCAGGCAAATGTTTTATTTTTTAGCGAGAAATTTGCCTAAAATGTCGAATTTTGCATGTACAGCTCAAACAAATTTCACTGGCTGTACGATTACATAGAAAGTAATTGAAGAGATGAATAAATGTAGATCTCCTGAGGGAGGTTTGCAAATTAAACCCTTTTCACCTTAAATTAGTGTTAGCTGATCGGTGCTAATGTTGCCAGCTAGCTTATGATAATAGCCTTATAGAAGTACACTGACTATTTGGACGAAATAACCTCCGATGTTTATTGCTATGGTTGTTACTGTCAGGTTTCATACACATTTTTACCAAATAAATTTCCATGACTTTTCCATGACTTTGGGGCATTTTTTACAGACCATACATTCAATTGAAACAACTGTTGATACTTCTTATCAGTTCTTTTTCATTATTTAAAATATATATTAAAGAAACAAACAAAAAAACAATTAAGTCAAAACATGATTAAAACTGAATATTTAAGTCAAAGTAACGGACTGTCTGTTATTTATAAGAGGGGACAGGGCAGTGCAAAAAAGGAGAGGCATGTCATATAGTTTTTTAAGCAATGGGGAAGGACTAATGTTTTTCATTTAGGCTCAGGGGAAGGGGCATACAACTTTTAATGTCTGTATTTTGTATTATTTTACCCCAGATTTTTAAAAAGAAAACATATGTTCCTGTGGTTTGCAAGGCATGTTTTCTTTAAAAGTTTTAGCCTTTTTTTCAATTTTTTTTCAAGAGAACATTTTGGAATTATT
>NW_024621673.1:0-2469 GCF_008729295.1 Plectropomus leopardus | reverse complement strand
ACACACTACACAATAATAAAAACATGCATGTACTACACATTATTTACTGCACAACATTTACAATATAAAGTGTACTCTACACAGTTAAACTTTAACTTTGTTTTGTGTCTTTCAGCTGTGGGGTGTGTGTGTGTGTGTGTGTGTGTGTGTGTGTGTGTGTGTGTGTACCTGAGGCTGTGCGTGTGATGTGTGTCTTGCTCCTCTGTTGCCGGGAGATACTGGAGAGTGGGCGGGGCTTATCTTTAACTGAGTCATCCTGAGAAGAAGGCATAACACTCTGCGCACACACACACACACACACACACAGACACACAGGATGTTTACAAGATGTAAAGCTTGCAGGTGTGAACGCTTAAAGATGTAAAGACTGCAGGTGTGAACGCTTAAAGATGTAAAGACTGCAGGTGTGAATGCTTAAAGATGTAAAGACTGCAGGTGTGAATGCTTAAAGATGTAAAGACTGCAGGTGTGAACGCTTGCAGGTGTCAGGGCTCCCACACATTATCATGGACAAAATTCTAAAACTTTTCCTTGACTTTTTAAGGACCCCATCTTTTTTCCTTGTCTCGCTTATTTTTCAAACATGTAAGATTCAGACTGTCCAAACATAATTTCGACATCCTACATGATTTGTTCAGTTTCTGTCTTTTACAAATTGTGTCTTTTTGGTGTTTGCTGTTTTTAAAGACTTTTCTTTTCTATGAAAACTGCAAAGAGTAAAAAAAGAGAAACAAAAAACACCAAAAACTTTGCAAGTAAACATGCCTTTCAAACCTGTTTTCTTTAACTGTTATGTTACATTTATGTCATTATTTTATTTATTACAGACAACACAATTCCAGGATTTTTCCTGGCCTGGAAAATACGCCTGTGAAATGGCCTGGACTTCCATGACCGTGAGAACCCTGAGGTGTGAACGCAGCATCGACCTGGAGAACCAAACACTGCAAACCAGGCAGGAGAGGAGTGAGGGAGTGCGGAGGAGGAGAGGGAGGAGGAGTGGGGGAGATAGAGAGAAGCTGGCCTACCCTTCCCAGAGAGGAGGTGGAGGGAGAGGAGGAGGAGGAGGAAGGCTGCAGGAGGCTCTGCTGGGAGGAGGAGGAAGAGGAGGCGTCTTTCTGCAAGAAGGCGCCGGCCGACGCCGACGTCATGTGATAGACGTGCTCAAAGTTGGAGGGGGGAGAGATGAGGGTGTGGCGGGAAGAGGAGGAGGGAGGGGGAGGGAGACGGGGAGAGGGGGGAGAGGGAGGTGAAGTCACACACCTGAACTCAGGGAGGAGGAGGGGTGAGGGAGGTGAGACAGGGGGAGGAGGAGGAGAGCAGAGAGGAGGAGTCAGTGTGATGAACAGAGCTGTTGGAGGGGAGAGGAGGTGAGGGAGGAGAACATGCCGGCAGGAGGTGCAGGAGGAAGTGCAGGAGGAGGAGCAGTGAGTTACCAGAGGGAGGTCCATCAGGACCTGCATGCCGTCTCCTGGTCCCATGTGAGCCACGTGGTTAAAATTGGTGGGATTCGAAATCATCTTCGATCGGAGCTCAGGATCCCTCAGCATCTCCCTGAGAGTACAAGGAGTACACATGAGTACACACAGAGTACACACTGAATACACAGGGTACACATGAGCATCAGTCACCTCCTCTGCTGAAGTCGCTCCTCCTCAGGAACCTTAAACAGGAACTTCCTCTTACTGCGAGTTCGAACCATCAACTTCCTGCTGTGGTCCGATGTCTCCGGGATGGTGAGGTCTCCCTCTGAGGACAGACAGGAGGAGACAGACAGGAGGAGACAGACAGGAGGAGACAGACAGGAGGAGACAGGTTAGCTTAAGGGTGGCAGGTGTGTTTAGTGTGTGTCCAGATTTGTTCAACATGTGTTCAGGTGTGCTCAGTGTGTATTCAGGTGTGTCCAGGTGTGCTCAGTGTGTATTCAGGTGTGTCCAGGTGTGCTCAGTGTGTATTCAGGTTGTTACCTGACGAGGTGTTGCTGAAGTAAATCAGACGAGGAAGTTCTGAACTCAGCAGGTTTAACGTCCCTTCAACATTCAGAGGTCTGATCTGAGGACACACAGAGATGTGATGTGATTGGCCGAATCTAAACTCTGACTGACTGTTGGCTGAGCCTTGATTGGCTGGCTTTCAGCAGTGCTGAGATGTGATTGGTTACCTTGCGGAGGGAGATGGTCTGGACCCACTCCATGGTGTGAATATCGAAGACGTCGAGGCCGTACTCGCTGTAGACCGTCAGGTGGGAGGAGTTAGAGCCTGGAGACACAGATTACCTGTCAGCGCTGAGTATTACCTTAATGATGTCATCAATGCTATCACCCGCTGAAACTGACCATCGTAATAACACACAAACAGGTACAACCGCCACGAGAACAGAGATCTCACCTGTATACCTGAGACACAACAGACCAACTAGCTGCACCTGTCAGAGCTCACCTGTCTGAGCTCACCTGTCAGAGCTCACCT
>NW_024621672.1:0-2457 GCF_008729295.1 Plectropomus leopardus | reverse complement strand
TAAACCTGCAGTATTTGAACCTGCAGAGTATTTAAACCTGCAGTATTTGAACCTGCAGAGTATTTAAACCTGCAGAGTATTTAAACCTGCAGTATTTGAACCTGCAGAGTATTTAAACCTGCAGTATTTGAACCTGCAGAGTATTTAAAACTGCAGTATTTGAACCTGCAGAGTATTTAAACCTGCAGTATTTGAACCTGCAGAGTGTTTCTGCTGTGTTTCACAGCGCTGACGTAAACATACAGTGCGGTTGACCCTGACCTCTGCGCGACCTTTCAGAGCCACCTGGGACATTATCACAGGCAACATGAGCTGTGGCTTTTAGATAACGTTTGATGTTTCATTTCATGAAACAATTCGCACGCTGCCCTGCCTTGTGTCATCAAGCAAATCCATTTCAAACCCAATCACGGCCCTCAGATCCATTTCCACACAAGCCAGAGGCTGAATATAGAAACTGTGGGTAAGCCCGGGGTCAAAGGGCACCGCTAATAATGTCCAAACGGTGCAATAACTCTGCAGCCGGCAGTGCCGCTCACCCGTCACCTTGCCGCGGAGCGGCTTAGCATTTTTATTGAATGTTTAATCTGAGGGGATGGGATCGCGGCGCGGCTCTTCGCTGTATTTGATGGGGCCGGCTGAAGGACAAGAAGCGGCTGCCGGCCATAAAATGGTAATGATGATGCGGCGAGGAGCGCAGAAACAGAACTCAGACAGCACTGCGGATTAATGCGGTCATTAAGAGGTGAAGCTAACCTGAAACTAACCTGAACCAAACCTCATCAGGGTTCACTTTACTATGTAGCACTGTAGTGCTGAGTCATGAAAACACCCTCAATGTGTCGTTTCAGTCAGGTTTCCTCTGCGTTTGGAGTAGTCTGCCAAACTGATTGAAATTTGAGCAAATTGGCTTAATTTCTTTTAAAATCATGGGAAGGAGGCAATGAGCAACGAAAGAAGAAATGATGCAAAAATTTGCAAGAATTAAATAAAAAGAACAAGAAAATGAGGGTTCTTGGCTAATTTTTTTCCAGCCCATTGTTCTCATTCCAAAATTGTAAAATACTGCCGCTTTGACTGTCCTTTTTACGCAAGTTTGCGACACCAAAAGGCACCTTTCACAGGTGCATGTAATGTAATTTTATTTAAACAGGGACAGTTCACAATAAAACATCAACCTTATATAAAACAAATCAGAGATCTTCACAGAGACATGGTTAACCCCTGACATCCCGGATCAAGCTGTTGCACTGGATGGGCGGACCTTGTTCAGAGCCGACTGGACACGAGATTTTGATGCAAATTCAAAAAATGCACTGCAGGAATCGTATGATGACATCAGCAGCAACGTGCCCAAAGAAACAGATGAAATCTTCATAGTAGCTGCTGATTTTAATTAACCTTCAACTTTTCAAAGATGAAGCAGGATCAAGGACAAATTGTAAATGACTAATAAATCTACCTGCACCTTATTCTTAGATAGAAAAGCTCATGCAGGGACAGAGGTCGCAAATTGGCCTCAGCTACAAACCCTGTATGCAACACATCAGTGATTCGTTCTCCACCTTATGTTTACTGCTTTGTCACTGAAAAATAAACCAATAAATAAAAATGAGGAATATTATGTGGTGGACAAGAGATCAAGTGAAAAACAGAGTCTGCACACCGGACTGTACAAATCACCACCCAGGGGACGTTTCGAGCTTCACTTTCTTCATCAGACTTCTTCTGAAGAACATGAAGCTCCCTAAATAAATATCACTCCACTTCCACCACAGCCTGAACGTAAAGCCGGGACTAAACCCGTCAGAGGAGCCTGAGTATTTCCTGTATGTGAGAATCTCCCCTCCGGTGCGACGCTGCAGCTCTGGTCAAGGTTATCTGTGTCCAGTCTGTGGTCATTAGCAGGGAGAGCGCTACCATCAACACGGCTGATAAATTGAACCATGCGGAGCGTTTAATATACAACAGGCATCTGTAATTAGGACAACAGGGACCTGATAAGCCAGAGGCTTTTCAGTGAGTGTGTATTCAACTCAAGGCCAAGCAGAGAGTCACACCGCGGCCGACCGAGACCAGCGCTCGACTCTGATGAATTCACACAAACACACAGACCGCCGAGCCGCCTGCAGGCCTCGGCTCTGCCGCGAGCCGCTCTTTACGGCTCATTAATACCTCAAACTTAGTATTTATTATTCTTTCATACTTTGTTACCAGAAACACACACAGAAGTACAACAGTATTTGTACGACTTGGCAAAAATCCAACAGCACCTCAGTTTTACTGGGAGCATCTGAGCCTGGAGCAAATGTCTTTTTTGTTTTTTTGTTTTTAATTGAAAAACGGGAAAAAAAGGGCAGTGACCAACTTGACAAGAAACAACATTCAAATTGCAACAAATTAGTACTTTTAAAAATATACATATAAAAAAAAGCTAGGGGAAAAATTCCCAAGAAC
>NW_024621671.1:0-1324 GCF_008729295.1 Plectropomus leopardus | reverse complement strand
CCATGGCGTGACTCGGCATCCTCTTTTATGCTGTTTTATGTGGTTTTTGGCTGTTTTTTGGAAATGTCCTATTTTGACATTTTTGCCATACTATAGCCTTGCTCATTTTTTCAACATATTTTTCTGACATATGACTTTTTTTTCACAGATTTTTCACATGCTACTGTATATAATGACTTTTTTGTCAATGATTTTTTTGCAGCTTTAATAACATGCTGAACTATTCATCTTTTTGGCAAACTGTTTCATGACTTCTTTTTCCAGCATTGTATGATTTTAGTATGATCTTATCTTTATGACTTTCCATGTTACCTGAATACTATGCTTTGAATTTTTAAAACATACTATTCTATTTTTTTTACAGCTTTTTGACATACTATATTTTGATTTTGTTAATGTAGTACAGTATTACTATTAATATTGTTATTACTATTATTAAGCGTTTTTTTTGTACATGATACAGTATGAATTTTTTCGACAAACTATACTAGAATTTTGTTGATGTGGCATAGTACATACATTTTTTAGTTTTAGTTGTTTTGACATGCTATACTGTGACTTTTTAAAAAATATATTTTGCAACATTCTGTACTTCTCTGACATTCTATACTTCTTTTTATACTTCTTTTTGTTTTTTGTTTTTTCTTAAAAAAAATTTAGACATACCTAAGCCTCGCCTCTTCTACCTGCTCCCCCAAATCCACAAGCCTCTGGAGACATGGATGGTCCCCTTTGTTGTTCTGGTCGGCTGGCCATTCCTCAGTGACTGCAGAACCCTGCAGAATAACTTAAAACACATTATTTCATTAATCCACTTTCCAAATTACACCCGAGCTACATTAAAGACAAGAATTTTTTAAAAAGATAACAAAACATAACAAAACAAATATACAAAATTTAAAAAATACTCAAAAAATGCCCAGATCCATCCAAACCCGACCATGAAATCCTTCAGCAACTTGAGATCACACTTAACTAGAACAAATTTTAAGTCCACATAAACTATTATCTCCAGATGTGTGGGTGTGGAATGGACAGGAAATACTCACCATCATTTGCAGATATCTATCTGGCAGACTCATGGATGTATTATAGTAACTGGGAGGAGACAGTATTTAGAAAAAAGTTAATAAATAAAAATGGAACCATCACAACATTGTTGGTCTATGGACTCTGTCTGAAACACAATGAGTAATTTTTACACTAAATACTTTTTTTTTTACAGTGTAATACATTATGAAATTTTTAACACATTTTTTTCCAAGATACTCTTTTTTAACTTTTTATGACACACTATAGAATTTTCTGAAGACATACTACACTA
>NW_024621670.1:0-3339 GCF_008729295.1 Plectropomus leopardus | reverse complement strand
GAGGGACTTACCTCGGCTAGAGTGTCTTCTCAGACAATCTCCGGCTCAGTGCAGGAGAAAATTAATGCTATTGATTTGCCGACCCTGTCAGAGCATGATCAGTGTCAGGTTAGAGCCCTTTTGCAGGAACACAGCAGTGTATTTTCAGCTCATGATGGAGACTTAGGCTGTACTAACCTCATTTCTCACGATATTCCTTTACTGGGTGAGACACCAATACGACAGAGGTATAGGCGCATTCCTCCCTCAGAGTATGATGCTGTTAAAGCCCATATTCACCAGCTTCTCGAGTCACACGTTATCAGGGAAAGTAGCAGCCCCTTCGCTTCTCCCATAGTCCTCGTCAGGAAGAAGGATGGCACTCTTCAGCTGTGTGTGGACTACAGGCTGCTTAACAGCAAGACACGGAAGGATGCCTTCCCCCTGCCCAGGATCGAGGAGTCCCTGGATGCCCTCTCTGGAGCTCGCTGGTTCTCCAACCTAGACCTGGCTAGTGGGTACAATCAAGTGCCGGTAACTGAAAAGGACAAAATGAAAACTGCTTTTTGTACACTATTTGGCCTTTTTGAGTGGAATAGAATGCCTTTTGGACTTTGCAAAGCACCAAGTACATTTCAGAGACTCATGGAAAGGATTTTTGGAGCTTAAAATTACCAGTCCTTGTTATTATACCTTGATGACATTTATTTTCTCTTCCACTGTAGCCCAACACATGGAGCGTCTCGATTCAGTGCTGGGACAGCTGAAGCAAGAGAATCTCAAGGCAAAGCTGGAGAAATGCTGCTTCTTCAAGGAGGAGGTTGGTTACCTAGGCCATGTGATCTCGAAAGAGGGGGTGGCTACTGATCCTCGTAAGATTGAAACAGTCTCCAACTGGAAAAGGCCTACTAATGTCACTGAGTTGCAGTCATTTTTGGGGTTTGCCTGCTACTATAGACGTTTCGTCGGTGGTTTCGCTAAGCTGGCAGCCCCTCTTCACAGGCTGGTCGCTGAGCTGAGAGGTACCAAAAACCGCAAAAAATCTGAGCAGCCTCTAATGGCTGCATGGACTGAGGAGTGTGAAGAGAGCTTTGAAGGTCTTAAGTGCCACCTTGTGGAAGCACCAGTGCTGGCCTATGCCAATTTCTCACTGCCCTTCATCCTGGAAGTGGATGCCAGCCACAGCGGGTTGGGAGCCGTTCTTTCCCAGGAGCAGGACGGTAAGATCCGGCCAATAGCATATGCCAGCCGTGGCCTTACGCCAACAGAACGCAATATGAACAATTACAGTTCTATGAAGCTTGAATTTTTGGCTCTTAAATGGGCCATGACTGAAAAATTCAAAGAATATCTGTTGGGTCAGAAATGCATTGTTTATACTGACAACAACCCCCTAAGTCACCTCTCAACAGCAAAGTTGGGTGCCGTGGAACAACGTTGGGCATCAGAACTCCCCAACTTTGATTATGTCATCAAGTACAGACCTGGAAAAAGCAATGGAAATGCTGATGCCCTTTCACGACAGTACTAACCTGCATCAGTCACAGCTGACAATCTGGCACCTGGCACCCGTCTTCCACAGGCCATCCAGGGAGTATCAAATCCAGTACCCGAGGTAACGCAGAATACCATATCTGTATTTCCAAGTCATTCTGTTACTGATCTCCATGCTCTACAGGCGGCTGACTCTGTAATCCGTGACTTCTTGATGTTTTGGACTCGCAGGAGAGCCCCAGATGCAGCAGAGCGACGTGCACTGTCCAAATAGGCCCTAGCACTGGTAAAACTCTGGGATTGGCTTGTGGAGCAAGATGGAGTGTTATACCGTAAGGTCTTCCAAACCCGATGGGGATGAGGTACTCCAGCTGGTCCTGCCCTCCTCACTGAAAACCCAGGTCTTGCATCAGCTACACAACAAGCATGGCCACCAGGGGGTGGATCGGACCACCAGTTTAGTGTGGCAGAGGTGCTACTGGCCGGGCATGCACCAGGATGTCAAGTGCTGGTGTCAAGAGTGTGAAAGGTGTCAGGTTGCCAAGGACACTCAGCCAACAATTCGCACGTTCATGGGTCACCTCCTCGCTGCTCGTCCAAACCAGATCCTGGCAGTGGACTTCACCTTGTTGGAGCCTTCTAAAAATGGTATGGAAAATGTGTTGGTAATGACAGATGTCTTTTCTAAATACACTCTGGCGGTCCCCACCAAGGACCAACGTGCAACAACTATGGCTAAAACATTAGTAAATGAGTGGTTCTGCAAGTTCGGTGTGCCCAGCCGCATTCACTCCGACAAGGGTCGAAATTTTGAGAGTGACCTAATTCAACAGTTGCGCACCTTGTATGGCATCAAAAAGACTCATACTACACTTTACCATCCTGAAGGAAATGGCCAGTTTGAGAGGTTTAATAGGACCCTGCACGACCTTCTTCGCACATTGCCTACAACGAAAAGAGGGACTGGTCATCTTATCTGCCTCAAGTGGTGTTTTCGTACAACACAACAGTTCATCAATCTACTGGTGAGTCCCATTCTTCTTAATGTTTGGTCAAGATCCCCTGTGACCTGTCGACTTTCTTCTCGGAAGAGCCCCAGTCCCAGTAGCAGGAAGTACACAAGACTGGATTCTGGAGCATCAAACCAGACTCCGGCTGGCTTTTGAAGGAGCCACAGAGCATCTGCAAGCTGCTGCAAATCGCCGCAAAACACGTCATGATGAAAAGGTGAAGGATTCCTCCCTGCAAGTTGGACAGTTGGTGTACCTCAAGGATGTGGGCATCAGGAGGCGCCATAAGATCCAGAATGTGTTGAGCTCTGTATTGTACGAGGTTGTAAAGGCCCCCCAGGGAGGTGGATCTGTATACACCATTGCTCCATTGGATGACACCAGTAAAGTAAAGCATATTCACCGCACCTTACTGAAAAGTTGCCCTCAATGTACCGTGGGGGACAAAGGCACCGATACCTGCCCACCTGAGGATGTGGTATCCCGTCCCTTGGCAGAAGACTCATTAGACGAGGATTTGTGTGTAATCCTGCCAGAATCCACTCAAACTCATGTGCCTGTGAATCTTTCATGCCCACAGATTGATGTTGCTCCAGCCCCTATACCTCAGCCTGATTCTTCAGTGCCCTCTACATCTTCAGGCGGGCAGTCACGGGCTTGGCCCCCACTTCACCAGGCAGGGAACCAACAGGAAGCTGAGCCTGAGGCGGTGAGGAGGTCCAATAGGTCGACAGCTGGAAGGCACACAAATGTTCACCGCCTCCCCCAGGCTGTGGGGAGCAGGGCGATTGGGGCTGCGAACTCCCAGGTACCTGTATCTAATATTTTTAGACCTTGGCAATAATTAAACAATCGC
>NW_024621669.1:0-3870 GCF_008729295.1 Plectropomus leopardus | reverse complement strand
GCTAGAACATTTATCCTTTTTGCTGTAGAAAGCTTAAGAGTAAGCTGTGTTTTTGTGTTTTTTTTTACACATGTAATGAAGTCATTGTGCCGTGGTAACACCGATGCAAAAAACGCACAGTGGCACCAGAGAAAAGAATGATGATTCCATTACAATACCTTTCCACTTTGCTCATAAAAATGAGCATATCTCAAAAACTAAATATTGTTTAGAGTTTAAATAACTTATTTTATGTCAGTGTTAAGAAATATTTTGTTTATTTTTCTACATTTAATTTTTTTTGGATCAGTATGTGTTTTGTTTATATTGTTTTAAAATCTGATGAAACACAGATTTTCTTTTTTTAAATGACACGTGACATATTATGGTTTATTGACTTATATATCCTTTTTGCTAAAGTTGTACAGAAACGGTTCTTAAGCATTTGAAGAAATTACATCATCGTAATCAAAAATACCAGTGTAGACACTGGCAGAACATTTTTATTGAGTTCAGATAGTTAAAATATATCAAAAATATATAATTAAAGCTCAGCTGTCAGATTTTTTTTTTATTGTAATGATGCTAAGAACTCAACAGGGAGGAGATTTGGGGATAGTTGGGTGACAAAATCAGAGGGTGTACAAAATGCTCCAAGTGACCAAATTAATTCTTCTTTTTCATCAACACTTTTCATGAAGAAATGTTACCTTTCATAGCCTAATGGAAGCTATCAGTTTACTCTTTCTCTCTGCAGTCGGTTTGATTGGCAGTGGATTGAAACCCCAGCTTCTGTCTGTTTCTCCGTCTCTCTGTCTGTCTCTCTGTCCCTGTCTGTCTCCATGCTGTCAAACACATGTTTAATTCACAACTTGGTACAAATCTTTGTTGCACTCCAGCAGAGGGATGAATTTATCAGCCCTGCAAGGCCTCCCGACTCCAAAGCTTATCAGCGCCGTAAAGAGGGAATCTCTTCTGCTTCATCCACACTCCATCATGAAATATTGAAGCGCTTGTCAAAAGCACGAACCTGCTTTTTCTGTGGGACGTCATCCTCTGTGTGGTGGAGTAATAGTTATTACAATGAATCCCTAAACTCCACATTGTACATGAAAGAAGGTGGACATTCTCATTTTTCTGTGCGTGTTAACACAAGAGTCTGTGGGAAATGAGTTATTAATAGAAATGAAACTTTTTCACATCTGAAACTGTTATTACAACAGTTCAACCCTGACTGGTAAACATTTCTCTGCAACTTGATGTTGGATTGAACAACATGTAAGAGCTGTTTGAGATCAGCTGAGGAGATGATGCTGAATCTCTATTCTTCTGGTGATGAAAGCAGCAGAGAGCGTTGTGTTGTTGGCCCCTGCAGGGCCTGTGCAGGATGCACAGCCTCTGTGGGGTGGCTGAGATAGTGGCAGTGACAGATGAGATGCCTTTCACTTCATATATCTTTCACAACCTTTTCTCCTGAGGAGAGGGAATCCAAAAGAACACTCTGCTGTCAGTGTGTGCAGGAAAGACAGAGTGGGGAGGTTTCTAAAAAATAAAACAACCTGTGAATTTGAACAGTGGTGCAGTGCTCCAACTAGGCTTGGTGGTATCTATTCTTTAATAGCATCATTGAATTTTACCAGGATATACGCTATATGTTTGCAACAGTGTGATCACTCAAGTAATAGTCTTACTTTTATTTATTAAATAGAAAATGACAGCCATTCACCTTCAGAATTTCTCTTTTTTTTCCCAAACTAAGAGGTTAACATAATTGTCTTGTTAAATTGTAAAACACACTTCATTGAAACTCAACAGAAACAAAAAACAAAAATGAATGAAAACCATGTTGATCAGTCTTGATCGTCATTTAGTCAGTTATTCCAGTGTTCTAACATACAGCAGCTCTGGTTAGCTTGAAATAATCCATTTATTTACCTGGTTACATATGAATAAAAGCTGTTTTCCCTGCCATCTCTCTGCCACTGCTGGGATGACATGGCCACAGTTGTTATTTATAGTCTTGTTCTCTTCAACATTCCTGGTCAGATCAACTGCCTGTTGCACCACACTGACCTCCAGTGGCACGTGACCCACAGCCATCAAAGCATAAAAACATGCATTGTATTATTTCTGGGTGTCATTCTAGGCTTTTGCCTTTGAATTTGTCAGTTTGGCTATTTTCCACCTGATGACATATTTGGCATATGGAGAAAATACATGCTGTTTCCACTAGGTGCATTGTCACAATCAATATTGCTGCAAAATAACAAAATAACGACCTTGCATGTAGTATTTTAATATAATCCATTTTTTGTTTTTATATCTAAAATCATAGTGGCATCATACCAAAAACCTGACATTTAAAGGGTGAAAATTCAAAAAATAAATATGTGATATATATGATTAGGACTGATGTTGTTTAAAAAATACAGTAAACTCAATGAAAATAGAAAATCAAAATAATGTATGATATCCCTGAAAGCTTGATTTTAAAACGCCCATTTTGTGTGCAGAGCGATATGAGTGTGTGTAAAATTAAAGCGGGCCCAAAGGGACTGGTCTTTAGATATGGATCCAGATCTGTGTTTGACATACTCAGAGCCAGAACTCACTGACTCACTCTGTGATCTTTCACACAAAATAGATCACAGACAGAAGGCATCCTTTGTTCCTGTTTGGTGTTGCCAACTCAGCCTCCACCACAGACACAAAGAGTATACAGCTGGATCAAGACATCCACCTGCTCCTCTCTCTCTAAAACTTGGACTGAAATCCGATCAGTGAACAGGAAGTGGGTGCCACACTGCTTCCTGAACAATGAAAGAGGAGGCCAAAAAAGAGCTCTCACAATAAAACTAAGCTGCTCTGATCAAATATAATCCAAGATTCTGTTACTGAGTTTCCTAGTTCTCACCTTAGATGTTTTCAGAAACATGCTTCAGCTTACCATTTGACACTTAGAAACCTGTGCAAATGGGCTTGATTTTGAAATTCCCCGAAAGTTTGCAAAAAATTAGACTAAAATTAGAAATTAAAAAAATGTAAGAAAAGTAACAGGAAAAACACCAACAATGACCTGAAAAAAGTGCTGAAATAAAATGAAATAAAGAATAATAAATATAAATAATAAAAACAAATCTGTTTGTTTTTCTGTAACCCTAATTTTGAATATATAGTCATTATTTTAAATATAATTCTTGTCACCTTTTACATTTTTTGTGGCTTTTTTTTGCAATTTGCAGGACATTTCATGTAAACTTGTGGATTGCTGTCAAACCAATTTGCTTTGGTTTCAAAGATTTAAATAAGAGACAAGAAAACCGACATTGATCCAGGTTTAGAAGGGAATATGAGATTGATTTGTTACCAGCTGGCCATCACTGTGTTCTCTTGAGCACACTGCATTCTGGTAGTTGTAGCTTTTCTACCTCTTAAGCAAAAGCGTTCCCTTTTTCTTTGTTTCTATAGTCATTTACAACCAATTTCAAAAGTACTTGTGTCTTTCTACTGTAGTGAAATGCTTCCTAAAATCTGATTTGATTGTGGAATATGATTTGGAAAAATGCATCGACCCTGTAGCCTGTCATGTGATGGGCACTCTCTCCTGTTACCCTTTTTGGAGCATTTAGAGCAGTGGTTCCCAACCTTTTTTGTCTTGTGTACCCCTTGAGCCTTTTTGTCATACCATGAGTACCCCCTGTATTCATGATTCTCCAAAAGTAGAACATAACACAACTGAATATTCAACGCAGGTCATTGTATTTCATCTTCTTAAATTGAACAATTAATATTCAGGCATTATCTTCTTATTTAACTCAAATTAAACATAGAATTATGTTGCCTTCAAGGCAATAAAAATGATAAATATAAGAAATAATATTATAGTAGACA
>NW_024621668.1:0-2710 GCF_008729295.1 Plectropomus leopardus | reverse complement strand
TTTATTGTGTTTGTGTTTATATGTTTGTTTGTGTTTATTATGTTTGTTTTTATTATGTTTGTGTTTATTGTGTTTGTTTTTATTTTGTTTGTGTTTATTGTGTTTGTTTTTATTTTGTTTGTGTTTGTTGTGTTTGTGTTTATTGTGTTTGTTTTTATTTTGTTTGTGTTTATTGTGTTTGGGTTTATTGTGTTTGTTTTTATTTTGTTTGTGTTTGTTGTGTTTGTGTTTGTTGTGTTTGTGTTTATTTTGTTTGTGTTTGTTGTGTTTGTAACACACTTTGTGACGTGACGTTCGCTCCGTGTTACCTGTTCCCGGTGCGTCCGCCGGCTCGTTGCTCGGAGACGAGGACGGACAGCTCATGATCATGTACTCAGCATCTTCCACTAAAATCACAGCAGACATGATACGAGTTACTCTGCTGCCAGTCGGCATCTTACGTATCCGTTTGTATGTTTCTTACGTATTATATCCACCATTTTTTAAATGACTGTGTTTATGAGTTGATTTTATTGTATCAAAACCTAGGGCTGTTCGATTAGACGGTAACGATATCAGTCACGATAAAACTTCTCCTCAACTGATATATGAGCCGTAGTCGAGAGATGTTTTGACAGACAACACGAGCAGCCAGTGATAATAAGAACAGCGCTGCAGAGAACCAAATACAGATTTTAACTCCTGAGTAAAATGATTAACAGCACAGAACACACAAAAAAAGCTAAAAAATCGTTCTTCAATCGTAATCAAAGTAACATGTTCAGTTAATGGTGATATTGATTTTAGGTTTGAGGCTCGGACCTTTGCTGGGAGGACATTTTAGTACCTGGACCTCTGTGAGTTTTAGTAGAATAGGTCCTCCAGCTGGTGATGCTGTTCTACAGTATATTTGTCATGTTCAATGTCTGACAGAAAATAAATATTTAAACCTAAATGAACCTGATGATATCTTCATATCTCACTGAGGAGTCAGAGGAACCTTTAAGCTCCACAGAAACACTGATCTGATGGATATCCTGATATATATCGATATCGACTGATATGAAAAAAAGTACTGTGATAAGACGTTTTTCCATATCGCCCTGCCCTACCTGAACCGAACCACACATTAACCAATCAGCTACGTAACGTACAAACGTAACGTAGAACGAGTCGCAGAAACGACGATGCAAACAGTGTTTTAGTGTGAGTGTTTTTACCGGGAGTGTCGTTGGTTTGCAGTTTGGACAGCAGCTCTGAGATGGATTTCTTCTGCGCCTGAGCGATGTAACTCAGGTTCTCTGAGTCCAGGACAGACAGGAAGGACGGCAGGTCCCAGATCAGCTTGGCCAGTACTGCAGGCAGAGGGACAAATGGACAGAAAGACAGATGAACAGCTGGACACAAAGACTCCTCGGCTGGTTCGGCCTCATTAACAAAGTTCAGCAGTTTGACAGAGTTTATCTCTGAGTCATCCACTAACTGTTGACCGAGTTGCAAAGCGATGAGTCATGTTTAATGACACACTCAGTATCTGTCTCTGTCAAACGCTCGTTACACTTCACCGAGAACGCAGTGAGTACATGTACTCAGATACTGTACATACAGATCTGAGGTACTTGTATTCACTCACTCACTTGTATATGACACTTTTTTCTGACACAACATAAGACGAAGAAAAAAAGTGGACTTTTTCGATTAATTTCTGTCTATTTTTACAGAAAAAAAATTTTTTTTTTCCTCAAACACATTTAGGCTATTTTTCTATTTTTTTATTTGGGCATTTTTTTCTTCAGACTTTTTAGGGGAATTTTTAAAGAAAACATTTGCCCTTTTCTTTAAGAATTACTGGCTACTTTTAAAGAAGAAAAAAAATTGCCAATTTTCTACTTTTACATTTCTACATTTATATTTAGTTTTCCACAACTTTCCCAGACCTGGGAATTGCTATCTGCAAACTTCTTGACTTTTCCAGGTTTTTCATGACCGTACAAACCCTGATTTTTAATGTTCAGGATCTTCTGATGCTCACATGCAAACATGCAAAACAGTGGTTGTGTTTATCAAATCCAGTCAAACTTTATTTAACTCAAGTCCGTGTCATTGAATCTATCCTCTTTTTAAGAAATCAGAAATCAAAGTTAATCTTTTAAAGTTTGTCTGTTCTGTGTTTCTGTTCTCGACTGTTTTAATAATTTCTTTGAGTTTCACGAGTCATGAACGGACCGAAACTAACGGTTGTTGCGTTGAGTTTGTCGTCAGCAGGTTGATAAAACGTGTAAACCGTCATGAATCCGTCTGTGTTCGTGTCCTGAATGACGCTGCTGTTTCCCGGCGCTCCGGATGAATACTGACTTTGTGTTTCGGCTTCAGAGGAGCTGAAATCATTGAAGGCAGCGAAGCGAGACGCCTCTCACTTCACGTTATCCACCAGACTCAAATACAAACCCAAAATGTTCCTCTGTCAGGGTCACGTCGTCAGGGTCACGAGTTCCTGGTAGAGGTCCTTGAAAACCTCCTAACCTTCCCTGCACAGACTTTTTATATGTTAATATGTTTATATGTCGCCCTCCTGAAGGATGTTCTGCACCGCCTACACTTGGATATGAATGTATGGTAATGTATGAGTAAATACACACACACACACACATGCACACACACACGTATATAGTTTTTTCTCCTGTTTTATTGTTTTGTTTGTTGTCTTTTTTGTTTTATGTTTTCTAGACTT
>NW_024621667.1:0-2199 GCF_008729295.1 Plectropomus leopardus | reverse complement strand
ACTGAGTGAAATTGCCAACGATGCTTTAGAGACAACAGAAACTAAAATGTTTTTTTGGTGCAGTTTGTGGTAACAAGGTTCCTCTACTGACACTTTCCAAGCAAAACGTCCACTAGATATACTAGAGAGGACCACCTAGAAAATACTAAGATCCAGCTTCTGCAGGAATATTATTTATTTTCAGCAACACAAAGGGTAATCAATTGGCACTTACATCCATCGATTACACATTGTTTGTGAAAGCTCTAATCAGCCTTGAATTAGCTAAACCAATACACAGATGGACTTCTTGCTTTGTTGCAGAATGTCACACCCCTTTACATTTAACCCTATGTATATGCAAACATAGAGAGGATCAGGTAAAGCTGCGATTGCCAGTATTATCTGCTTTGTTTGGGTTAAAGGTATGACGATAAATAAAGTAACATCAGAAAAGGGAGCACAGTAAATATGGTACCTTGAGCTACTTTAACAACACATTACAGTCAGCCACTATTGTAAAAAACAGATGTTTTATCTGATGTTTTATCTCGTTTTATATTCTTTCACGAAAAATGCATTTGTCTTTTATACCTGCATTTTATCAATGTTCTATACACTAGACTACAACAATAATGAGAGAACATCTAGTGTCACATTCAGTTTGTTTTGAAGCCTTATTGCTGTAACACATTGAAATCCTGATATTGATTTGTAGTCACATTAGTTGATCAGTCAATATCATTTTTCACTGACAAAAAAAGGCATATACTCTGAAGCTAATGTATGCCTCAGCTGGTTTTGTTCCACTGTGAGAATATGCACAAAGTTTCTCCATTTCCCCGACAGAGTCTCTTTAGTGTGTCAGCCTCCTCCGTTTGTGCAGCTTTTAGCCTCGGGCGAAACAGCACAACATTTAAAGCAGACAAGACTTAGAGTGTCAAACAAGAAGAAAATAAGCTCATCTATTCGCCTGTTTTTTTCCCAATCATGTCGCATCTGGTTTCTCTCTCTCCCTCTTTATTCCTGTTGCCCTCTGTTCATTTCTCTCTATTTCCTCGTCATACTGGATCTAAATTTTACTATCCTGTTTGAATAGAGGCAGATTTAACATCCCGGTAACACCATTAAATTTAAGAGTCGGTGTGTATGTGGATTTAGTGAGAAAGCCGGTGGGCATTAAACTGTGGAGAATGACACAGATAGAAACTTTTACTAATTCCCACAGCACTGGAACTCACAAAATGCATGCCTCCCTCCATACACACGCACACTTTCACTCACACACTAGAAAACATGTAAATCTCCTGCAGAAAATGTCCTCTTTTCCTTAATAACAAGGGACAGAGAAAGTGTGTCACACAGCGATCAGACAAACTTTGTTTGCTTGCAGCACATGTATGGCTGCTGGTGTGAATGTGTGTATGTGTTTTGGGTGGATGTGAAGTGGTGTATGAGTAGGTGGGTTGGGGTTTGTCTATTTAATCTCTGGTGTGAAGTTGATGTCCTCATACTGAACCCACTGTATGAAATATTTACCGGTAAATGGCTGGGAGGGAATTAAGGCAATTCGCACAGAGTTTCTGCTGTCGAGTATAAGTGTGTCAGTGTGCATTTGTGTGTGTTTCACTTGCAGTCAAACAGTGAATGGCCGCATCTGTTCAGTACTGCATGAGTGTGTGTGTGTGCGTGTGTGTGTTTGTGTAGCATGAGTTTGTGTATGTGTATTAATGTGCATCATCAATTTCAGTCAAAAGCAGTGGCATAGTTGAGGATTATATATACCCCATTTCCAGGCGGCTACACTAATGCCCATCTCATTCACACAAGGCCCATTAGCTTATGTGTGTGTCTATGTGTGTGTGTACATGTGTACGCCTGCAGCACCTGGTGCTGTCTGACAGTGCCTAACCTAATGGAAGTAAAGCACAGCTGTAAAACCACTGGCCTGTGCCATATATCCGCCTGTGTAAGTCTCCAGCTAACAGCTTTCACACTCTAACTTTCACACAAACACACATATATAGATGTGCACACACATTTATTGGCACATACAGAATCAGACACACAAATACAGAGAGCCATACCACGGCTAATGGCTCGATAGCTCATAGAGAATCATTCAGGGAGACATAGGGCACGGAGAGGAAGTGAAGGGGGGGTTGGAGGGATGTAAATCTCCAGACATAATCCATGGAAGGGAAAAGACCATCGGATGTA
>NW_024621666.1:0-1074 GCF_008729295.1 Plectropomus leopardus | reverse complement strand
GTGTGTGTGTGTGTGTGTGTGTGTGTGTGTGTGTGTGTGTGTGTGTGGGTGTGTTAATGTAGCAGATGGAGGGCTTAATCTGTGGCTCAACAATCATAACATCACCAGAAACATGAGAAACATGCTAGACAAGTGTGAACACACACCTTCTGCTGCGCTGCTGATTTACTGAGGCAGTTCAGCGCCGAGCGTTCGACAGATAAGTAAAGACAGGTGAGCTACCGTGAACTCCGTGTGAGGTTATCGCAGACAATAAAAGGCTGCGGATGTGCTAGATTTAGCTTTTCCATATTGCTTATGCATGGATGAGTTCAGGTGTACTTACAGAGCTGGTTTTGGGCCCGGTGGCCCCTGCGCTGTCTCGAGCCAAGGCCACAATGACGTTGCTCTTCTCTCCAGCCCAGTGGACCACCATCTGGTTATGAGAGTCGTTCAGGTTGGCCTGCAGGACAAAACAAGCTGAACTTTAGATGCAGTTTAGGAAAAAGAAAGCAAACTCCAAAAACAGAGATACTGGTTCACTGCGAGGCAACGAAGTACAAATGTAGCCGGCATAAAGATTAAAGCAACATTTTATAGACTTTTTATGCTTATTTTTATTAATAATGTCAGTGGGTTTTATTTTATTTTCAATTTTATGCTGTACATTCTGTGAATTCCATTTTTTGTTGCACTTACGTTCTTTAAATGTTGTATTTTCCTTAATTTTATGCATTTTATAAACTATATTTTAGCCTTGCTTTAATTAATGTTAATTGGTTTTACTTTATTTATTTTATTTTCCATTTTATGTTGTGCATTCTTTGCATTCAAATTTTTTATCATACTACTACTATTATTATCGAGCGGGTTTTATCCATGTGAAGATGCATTTAATGTATTCTGTTCTGATTATATTGTATTTTTTACATTTAGAGGTTTATTATGTCCTTTTGATGTGAGGCACTTGGTGCATGTAATTTCTTTCTTGTAAAGCACGTTGGGCTAAATTTCTTGTATAAAAGGTGCTGTACAAATAAAATGTATTATTATTATTATTATTACATTTACAAACTGTTGTTGGTTTACAGTAAA
>NW_024621665.1:0-1628 GCF_008729295.1 Plectropomus leopardus | reverse complement strand
GTGTAGCCCTTGGAGGTGGAGTGGAAGGAGGCCAGCTCCACGTTGTTGAAGTACTCGGGGCCCATCTCGTACAGCACCTTCTTGAAGGAGTGGAACTGACAGTCTGACGAGTACACGTTGTCCTGGTAAACCTGGTCCAGGGTTCACACAGACAGACATGTCAAATTCAAGCACTTTCAAGCACCTTCTCAAGTACTCATTTTCAAGGATGAAATTGTTTCCTTCACAACCATCTGTTGCGAGAGAACTGTGCAAATTAAAAATGAGGCAAACACATGCTACCAGCTAAAATGCACTTATTATTAATAACAGCTTCAATTATTCAGGCTGTGCTGAAAACTGCTGTTGCTTCACGCTGCTCACACGAATATTTGTGATAAAACACTTTTGCTGTTGAATTTTTTTTATTTATTTCCGTTTTTTGTCTTTATGGTGTGCTGCTGTCCTTGTTCTGTGAATTTTAGCATTTTATAGGTTTCAAAAGGTCCTTTTAGTATACAAAAGCTGCCAGAATGCATAAAACATCAAAATAGAGCTTTTTTAGCAAAGTGGAAGCCAGTGGAGGATCCCCTGCACCAAATCCTAACTAAAACCATAATGTCCTAAAATCCTAGAAACATCCTGAAATCCTTGAAATGTCCTTAAATCCTACAAACGTCCTTAAACCCTTCTAAATGTCCTAAAATCCTCAAAATTACCTAAATTTGTAGAAACAACTTAAATTGAAATTTCCTAAAATCCTTGAAATGCCCTAAAACAGTAGAAACCATTAAAAAAACTTGAAATGTATTTATTAAACTACATTAAAGAATTTACTGTTAGTTTAGTGTTTTTTTGTTGTTATATCTCCTATGTAAAGCGTCTTTGAGGACTCTGAAAAGTGCTTTATAAGTCTGATCCATCATTATTATTATTATACTGACAAAAAATTTAAAACATTTCTTGAATACTTTCCATTAAAAAACTCATTATTCTCTCCTCTTAATTATACTCAAGTACTTTTTCAAGGACCAAGTTAAAAAAATGCTTGATTTTCAAGGTACTTCAGGACTTTAAGCACCTCAATCACCTCGTATGAACTGTGCCGTCACCATAGCAACCGGCTTCAGAGCCAAACTGGTACAACGACAAAAGAAGTGGGATATCAGCGACACGTTCAGGAGCTGCAGGAATTCCTGCCGCTCTGAACACAGACTGTGTGGCGGAGCCGATGTCCCACAGAAACACAACATCTGGACGGTTTGACATTTAAAATGAAGGCGCATCAGTTTTTAAATATAATAAAAAAGAGGATTTCTGTGGACTGTGAGCCGGCGGTGGGAGTTACCTCGTCAGCCATGACAAACAGGTTCTCCTCGTAGGCGAAGTGGAGCACCTCCTCGATGCACTTCTTACTCTGCACCTGACCTGGAGACACACCGAGGTGAGGTCACACGTCATTTCACGCTCATCGTTCATTTCTCTGTGATGCATCGCCACACTATCAAGAATATCTCAAGTTTTGGAGCTGCGTCTCTTTCTGTCTTTGCTCTGGGCACAGACGGAGCAGCAGAGCGGCAAACGCAGACTGAAACTGATAATTCATATAATTGTTGTTTTTTCTAATCTACTTTAATAATAACAATAAT
>NW_024621664.1:0-1598 GCF_008729295.1 Plectropomus leopardus | reverse complement strand
CACACACACACACACACACACACACACACACACACACACACACACACGCACACACACACGCACACACAATTGACATTTCATAGATCATTTAAAGAAATGTATCACCATGTTGTAACTAACAAACATAATACAAATGTGCAAAATGAACAACAGATTCTTCTGTGTGTGCTGAGTCTATCAGGATAAATAAGGTTTGTATTTAAAGAGAATTTTAAGGGGGGGTCAGAGGTCAAACTTGCCTCAAGGTAGTCGTCCAGGCCGTGACGGGTGAACTCATACTGCAGGTGGACCCTGAAGTTCATGTTCTCCACTGAGTGAACCACGATGTTGATGAACTGCATACAGGCCACCTGGTGGACACACACAGAAAATACCTCATTTATATTTTTACAGACAGAAGCTGCAACTCAGAGACAGAAACCTCGTCTGCAAAGAGAGGTCTTTACTATGACTCCAGCTGTGATTATTAACCCTCTGAAACCTGGGCAAATTGATTTGATTTCTTTCAAAAACATACGGAGGAGGCAATGAGCAATTTAACACGACATGGCAGAAAAACTAGAAATAAATACGAAAAAAATAGACAAAACAAACAAAAAAGAAAAAGAAAATAGTAAGCAAAAAAGTGATGAAATTTCTTTTTTAAAAAGTTTTATTTTTTCTGCAACATAAACCTAAATATATAATTTAATTAATTATGAATATAGTATCCTATAATAATTTTCCCCATTTTTTTCTACATATTTTTGCAAAGAAATCATTCAAACTAATCAACAAAATGATTGAATATAGAAGTAAAATATAGTTATAGGTTAAGTAAGTTATAGGTTGCAGCACATCCATGTCACCTTAACAACATCTATGTGGCTGTTAGTTTATACTGCGTTTAACCCTTTGAAACCCAAGCTAATTGACTTGATTTCTTTCAAAAACATGGGAAGAAGGCGATGACCCTTATTCCTTTTCTTCCCTTGACCATCTTCCCCTAACTTTATAAATGTAGCTTTCTAAATCTATTACTAGAAACTTATAGAAATATTTCTCTTTTTCCAATCTTTATTTTATTGGACGATATCTTGTGAAGCTGCTCATTGTCCTTCTTCTTGTGAAAATATTTGTGAATACCTGTACTCCAGGTTTCAAAGAGTTCAATGATATAAACTGTTTGCACCGAGAGATCAAAAAATAGCTTGAAATTGTTTTCCTCATTTTTGACGAATTGTTTCCCCCTATTCTTACTACATTAAATGCATCAACATTAAAAACTCCTCAGTTTAGACTCTGCTCATTTCACATAATTGCACACAATCTGTGTAATTAATGCTGCAGGAATTCTGCCATTTTGCTAATGGCTCTGTCTGCGAGGTTTCATTTATACAAACTGATTATTCCTATTTTTCTTTTGCTTTATGTTTTTATTTTACAGAAAGGCAAAATTGAAATGTTTATACTGTATTTTTAACAACAGCACAAATTATATCCAGACAGGAATCAAACGTAGGTGCAGAATCTGATGTAATCTGTTGATCCCATTGATTTGATCGGGGTGTGCATGGTTAGTACCGGGGAGGAAATTAGGAATATTCATGTTTAAAATT
>NW_024621663.1:0-1233 GCF_008729295.1 Plectropomus leopardus | reverse complement strand
CAATTCAATTCAATTCAATTCAATTCAATTCAATTCAATTCAATTCAGTTCAGTTCAGTTCAGTTCAGTTCAGTTCAGAGTACATTATTTTCTGTGAAGAACTTCATGCTTGTGCTGAACAGGTAGTGTATAGTGGGTTTTTAGAGCTTAAAGCTGGAAACAGGTGCCTGCTGAAAACAATGATGGGAAAGAACCAAAGCAGTGAAGTAAGTTGGCAGCTGAAAATTGATTTAGGTGATAATTCACGGTAAGTTCATCACTATAAGCAACCACTTTTCACATTATCACATTTTCACACTATCATCTGACACATTGTTATTAAGAAAATAACCAGTTTAAAGTTGTTGTTTTTTTTTGTCACTATGTTTTTTCAAGGATGAAAAGTTGCTGGCAGTGCTATTCAGTATTTCACTGGAGAGATGGTTGCCATGAGCACTTAGCCAAGAATGCTCCGCATTATATACAACATGGTGTCAAAAATACGGTTCTTTATGCCTTACGTTGCTACATTTCCACACTTATCACCTGGAAAATATGCAGGCTGACCAACCATGCGGAGCACACCATGGTGAGATGAAACTGTAAAATATCCCTGGTCAAGCTCAGAGTTGAAATCCAGGTCAGACTCTGCTGCACTTGGTTTAAAAGTTCAGTGCTTACTCTGAGTTTGATGTCACCGGCCGTTCAAAATGTCATCACCTGTTTCTGAAGGCATTATATTGTGACAGTGGACTGGACATTTCCATGAATTATGTTTGTTGTGAAAAGGCTCCTACACTGGCCAGATGGACCTGAAAGAAAAAAAAAAACCTGCTGAAAAATATTCCCCTTTGTGTCACGCATGTGAAAGGTGTATTCATGTGTTTCCTCGAGCCCTGATGGATAAAAACACAGACCAGGCGTACTTTTACACTCGGTGTCAGTCATTCTGTGAGGCAGGAAAGCATAGAGGGAGGCATCTATAAAACAAACATGGTAGCAGCAGTGGAAGGGCAGAAGTGGCAGGATGGGAACTGCTGCCAGACACATTACAAGGAGCTCTAATGAGGGAGCCCACACTCTCATCCCCCCCGCCACCACAGAGGAACGCGAGGCGGGAATTAATTGTGAGGGCGATGATGGCGAGCGAGCTGAGGAGCAGGTCATTACTGCACGCCTCCTCCTGGAGCGCCGCGGGCAGAGCGTGGAACGCCACGCTACTTGCACAATTCCCATGATCCCTCAGGAGGGGGG
>NW_024621662.1:0-3294 GCF_008729295.1 Plectropomus leopardus | reverse complement strand
GCAGCTCTGTCTGTAACGCTCCTCGTTGGTCTCGTCAGGATTACCAGTTCTACATCCAGAACTTCACGGCGCTGCAGCTCGGCATCGTGGTCCCTCCCAGCAGACAGGCCACCTTTGAGTACTCCTTCATCCCCGCGGAGCCGATGGGAGGGCGGCCGTTCGGACTCGTCATCAACCTCAACTACAAGGACAGCAACGTGAGTTTCTGCTCATATCGAATAAGTGGCGGGTCTTGTATGGAGGATAAAAGCTGCCAAAATCAAAACAATAAATGACTTAATAGAGAAATAAATATGCCGTTAATGGGGCGGCAGAGGCTGCAGGACTCAGGACCAGACACAGTTTTGGCTGTTAGCTGGAGAGATGTTAGCTGATGCTCCTGGGCACTGCCGAGGTCCCCTTGAGCAAGGCTTTGGACCCCCAACTGCTCGGTGCGCCTTTTAGTGGTTATCCCCTCACTTTGCCATCTCTCTGTTAGTGCATGTGCAAAGGTTTTGTTTGTAACCCAAAACAAAACCAAAAAAAGAGCGAGTGAACTGATTTTTCCCCCATTAATATTTATTTATTTATTTATTTATTTAAATGGACCAAAAACAATGTTTGAAAAAGTCCATTATTTGACGGATAAATTGTGTCCTAAATTGATTTTTCTATGTAATTGTCATAATTATGTATTAACCTATGATTTATTTGCTTTCTTATTTAATTATCCCTTTTATTATTTATTAGTATCAAGTTTTGTTTATTTTATTCTTTTGATTGTATTTATTATTTTTTAAATTGGTTTTATATATTTTTATTTTTTTTGTTTTGTATGTGTATTATTTTTCCTATGCATTTCCCCTTTTTTCATCTTAAGAAAAGCTTTTGTTGAAAAATATGTTTGTTCCTCAAAGTTAGCAGTCAAAGATATGGCAGAATAATTAGGGATGCACAATAATATTCGCCTGTCGTCGGTATCTGAACGATTTCTGCTGATATCACAAATCTTTTTTTTCAATTGACAAAGTTTTTTTCTTATTCTCTTTTGCTTTTTCCTCTGTCTTTCTTTCCTCTCTGCAGGGAAACATTTTCCAGGACGCCGTCTTCAACCAGACGGTCACCATCACGGAGAGAGAGGACGGACTGGACGGAGAGACGTGAGTGTGTTTTCATCACTTTTACTGCGGTTTGTTTTCTGCGTTGGTTTCATTTCCGTCCCGTCTTCTTCTCTCTCATGTGTTCGTCTGCTCCTCCCTCCCTCCGACTCTCAGGATCTTCATGTACGTGTTCCTGTCAGGTCTCGGGCTGCTGGTCATCGTCGGCCTTCACCAGCTGCTGGAGTCCAGAAAGGTACGGATATTTTTAAAAAACGACAAAAAATAGAAAATCACATTCAAAAACACAAATGAGGAAACGTCGAGATTTGCAAGATGGTTTCAAACTTGTTAAGCTCTCATTAAACGTAAAAAATAAATTTCATTATATTTGCGTGGAGAAGCAGGAGAGACGATAGGGACCGTGTGAGAGTATCAATAGATGGAAAACACAGTTTTCAAGTCTCTGACGTTCGCTTCTTCAGCTTTTTAGTTAATTAAATTGGAAAAAACATGAATTTTGTTGAAGATCATCAGCAGTTTTTTCTGGATTCTTGTCTATTAACTTAATATTATTCCATGATTTATCCCACTTTGATTTCTGGTAATAAAACAAAGTTTCCACATATAAATTATGTATTTAATTAGATTTAAAGAAAAAATCTGGGATTTTTTTGTATTAAAAACTGAATATCTTTTAAGTTTGACAAAATGAGACATGAAGTCCCTGAGCTCCTGGGAATATAAGTTTTTTTGCTCCTCTTTTGGTTTATCTGTTCATTAGTCATTAGCTGCAGCCCTAAAAATGAGGTTTTTGGTATTATACGACCGATTTTCATGTTTGTGAAAATCACTGACTTGTGTGTGTGTGTGTGTGTGTGCGCGCGCATCCGTGCGTGCTGTTTGTTTGTTTGTTTGTTTGTTTGTTTGTTCAGAGGAGGCGTCCTGCTCCTAAAGTAGAAATGGGAACATCAAGCCACAACGATGTCGACCTGAGCTGGATCCCACAGGAAACACTCAACCAGATCAGTAGGTCACATCCTGCACACACACACACACGTGCACGCGCACACACACACCGGCACACTCGTCAGCTCGCAGCTTCTGTCCTCTGCAGCTTTTTATTCTTCACAAACAATCAGCCTGATGCTTCTCTTCTGTGCTGCGTTTCCTTTGGTTTCAGCTCACCATGAAAAGCAACATTTAGAGATTTAATTGAATACAATGGAATAAAAACGTCTGATTTTAGTGGATTTCGTGGTTTGCAAATTTGATTTTCAGTGACTGGAAAATTCTGTCTTTTATTACTGAGCATCAAAAATGCTCTGATTCTTCCATTTCTGACTCATTTATGATCAGATATTTCTAAAATCCTGAAATATTATTTTACATACAAACTAGTATGTATTGAGAAAAAAAAAAGTTTTTATATTGACTCCAAAACACAAATAATTCAACCAAGATTTGAGCGTCAACATCCCAGAAAATGATCATAAAAACAAGCAAAACTGTCGGAAAATTACATCAAAAACCGCTGTGCTCATATTTATTTAAATCTATAGTTTTTAAAAGGCTTTTAAAGTGAGTGCAGTTCACACTGAGTTTGGACTTTGCTACAGAACATGAAGATTAAAAAAAGTTGTGATAATTTAGAGTAAAAAAAGAAAAACAAAACATGTTGAAAGCTTTTTAGCAAAAAATGTGGCAAAATATTTTCCTGTATGACGAGAAAACCACCCGCCAAATTAAAAGCTTCCAAACGCTGAGACTTTGAGTGTGCGCGGCGCCGGTTTTTGCTGACGTGTCGGTGCAGGTGTGTCTCTTCTCTTCTGCTTCACCTGCTGCTGTGTGACCTTTAACCTCCACTGTGCATGAGGATCACTCACTCTTCTCTTTTTCTCTCTCTGCCTTCCTCGCTGTCATGTTTCCCTGCGTCTTCAGTGCAGAGTCGCAGAGGTGAGGTCTGCTTTATGTCCTCCGTGTGTGTGTGTGTGTGTGTGTGTGTGTGTGTGTGTGTGTGTGTGTGTGTGAAACAGAGTGTGTAATCTCAGATGAGTGATAAATTTTCCCGCTCCTTAAAGGCACAGATGCTCCAAAAAAGTGTTTAACCTGTTAAACAACATCATCATCATCATCATCATCATCATCGTTATTTACACGTCGGTGATTCACATCAGCGTTGATTTTTATCAATTATAATTTTTTGTGCAGTGTCAGA
>NW_024621661.1:0-1932 GCF_008729295.1 Plectropomus leopardus | reverse complement strand
TCTGGTGGCTGCTCCCATTCTCCATACAGCTCATAGCCTTTTCAAATATTTGACATTTTCCTCGAACAAATAAAAAAACAGCCGCTACTCTTAAGATCCAACATTATTTATTATGTTTACAGAGCTTTATCTTGAGTACCGCACATTCTGACTGCAGAATAATCCAAACAGAAAGTAAAGTGTAATAAAGCACTGAATACGTTAATACGTCAGGATTAACCCAACTTGAGAAAGTCTCATTACCCTGCAGCAGTTTGAGTTCAGATTAAGAAACTGCAGTTAGTGTGCTGTTCACTGCGGCCTCTTTGACTCACTCAGACTTCCCTCTCTTCTCGTTCAGGTTCCATGTTTTCTCAAGCCATGAAGAAATGGGTCCAAGGCAACTCGGACGAGGTGAGGCTCCAAGATGTTAAAATATTCAGCAGTATGAGGCACACAGTAAAGCTCTCAGTGGCACGTATTCACATTCACTTTGTGACGTCGACCCGTGACAGGTGATTCATTAAAGGGGGCCCGTTATTCTCATTTTCTGCTTCATACGTGTACTTTGGTTTATAATCGAACATGTTTACATTTAATGTCCAAAAACACTTAATCTCCCTCATACTGTCTGTGCTAAGGTTTTATTAATTCTGAATTTGGTTTTTTTTTTTTTACTATTTTATCTTATGAAGTCATTTTTTTACCATATTTGGCATATGGAGAAAATACATATTGTTTCTACTGGAAGGACTGTCACAATCAATGTTGCTGCAAATCATTGACATATCCCAGGCTAAAAATATAATAAAAAAATAATTTTAAAAAATCAATATACTACTTGCTCCTCAGCAAGTAGTATATTGAGAATAATTACATTTTTAGTTATTTGGTTTTTTTTTCATCTAAAAACATACTTGCATCATGACAAAAACCTGGCATTTAAAGAGTTGAAATTCTGAAAATTAATGAATATTTGATATTTATGATTAAGACTTATGTTGGCTAAAAAATAACTCAATGAAAGTGGAAAACAATTTTAATGTATAATATTTTTTAAAGCTTGATTTTGAAAAGTGCATTTTGTACGCAGAGCGGTATGAGTGCGTGTATTTGACGCTGCACAAACAATAATAATGTATAAAAATCAATGTTGCTGCTAATCATTGCTGTGTCCTAGGCTGTAATCATGAAAACAAAAATAATAATGATGATATTGATTATTATTTTTTTGTTTGTTTTTCATATAAAAACAAAGTGGCATCATGACAAAAGTCTTGCATGTAAAGGGTTAAAATTTTAAAAATTAATGACTATTTGATATTTATGATTAGGACTGATGTTGGCTAAAAATATAGATTCATTGAAAGTAGAAAATAATTTTGTTTAATATTTTTTAAAGCTGAGTGAATATAATATTAAAGCGAGCCTTAAGAACATCTGACATTGTAACATTTAATGAAAAATAAGCAAATAAGGAAACGCATTATAGCCTCGTTAATAAGAATATGTAAATCTGTGGTTTAAGTTTCTGTTTGTGTCGTGACTCTTTAGGCTCAGGAGGAGATGGCGTGGCAGATCGCCAAGATGATCGTCAACGACGTCGTCCACCAGTCAAACCACGACAGCCCCGGCAAGTCCACCAAGGTACAGAGCGTCACTCAGTCCTCCCTGAACGACTGCGGCTTTTCTCCAAACACAAACAAACGTTTTCTTTCTCTTTTTACTGAGTTAGGTGTTAGTGGCCTTCTCTCCCCAAGCCCTCATTTAATCACAGATTCATCAGGAGATGCTGCAAAAGTGAATTAAAAAAAAAAAAAGAAGCCAAAAAAGGGACCAATGAAGTAATTACAAGTACAGATATGAACCTATAAAAATACATTTTTAAACAGGGAAAAATTAACTCTGTATATAGAAGAAGGTGGGAGTAAGATTTACTGGTCATTTTTTAAA
>NW_024621660.1:0-1428 GCF_008729295.1 Plectropomus leopardus | reverse complement strand
CTATAGTAAGGCAAAATGTCAAAATTGGACATGTCCCAAAAATTTTTGAAAACAGCTGCAAACCGCTTACAATAACCTGCCAAGACACACCATAGCAAAGAAACTTGCAAAAAGAGCCCAAAACACCAGAAATTACCATGTCGAAAAAACGACCAAAAATCCAAGGCTATAGTAAGGCAAAATGTCAAAATTTGACACCTCCCAAAAACTGTTGAAAACAGCTGCAAACCGCTTAGAATAGCCTGACAAGACACGCCATAGCAAAGGAAGTTGCAAAACGGGTCAAAAACAAAATTTGACATGTTCCCATTTTTTGTCATATATGGACACTGATATTTAAACACATCGCCGTTAACACACAATACATACTTTGTCGATTTCTCTTACCTTCAGGTGGTCAATGTGAAGCAGAGCTCTGTCAACATGGTCCCATCCAAAGTGGAGATCACACTCCGCAAGGCTGACCAAGTGGCGTGGGGCAAACTGGAGGACCCCAACTATAAACCTGAGCCTGAACCCGTGGAGGATTCCTCCGCTGAAACCACAGCGTCCTACCATCCAGACTATGACATTGACGATGACGACATTAGTGACTCAGACGAGGAGTGGGCCTACGACACAGCTGCAAATAAAACACAGGAGAAGAAGGACATTGAGCAGAAGAAGATCGAGGAAGACACACAAAACTTAAAGCTGAAGGAGGTGGAGGAGGAGATGAAGAAGGCAATGGAAGAAAGGAAAAGGGCAGAGGAAGAGCGGAAGAAGCTGGAGGAGCAGAGAATGCTGGAGGAAGCAGGAGAATTCGAAGACATGCCCGAGCTTGAGTAACTCTTCCAAAAAAACAATACGGAGATTGGGTCAAACATTAGTGACAAAAATCTTAAATTTAATTACATCTCTGTAAAAAAAAAGCAAACAAAACGTCTGTTTCTATAATTATACAGTTCTTGTTTTTTTTTTTGTAGCTTTAAAAAAGATACAAATGAAACGTAATGTTTTGCCTACACTATAAGTTTGGATTTCTTTTTGGGGAAATGTAAATCTCTTAAAGTAAAAAGTTATTTACATCTTTCGTCAACAAACATACTGGATACTTTATACTCCTTCAGTTATAATGCAGTAAATAGTGTTTTGTCATCTCAATATGTGAATATACTCAAATGGATTCATCTTAGCTGCAAAAAAATAAAAAACTTTTCTGTTTCTATGATCAAATTTTTTTCGTCTGTGTATCTAAAGTGATTAAAGCTATTGATTCTAATGGATGGAAACTTTTTCTTGCTATTTTTGACAACCTGCTGTTTACAGACGAATATGACAACTATAATGCATTTTTGGACAACATACTGCAGTGTGATGATTTTCGTTCTGTTTTGAATGAAAACGTATTAACGGAGACTTTATACATACTTATAGGTCATGTTTGAC
>NW_024621659.1:0-1575 GCF_008729295.1 Plectropomus leopardus | reverse complement strand
GTGTAACAGTATGTGAGAGCCTGTTTGAGCTGAGAGACGGCTATTTGTCGACGGTCCCTTACAGTTGACCACTGTATTTGGATCATGTTCTTTGACATAACTTCAGTTTCAGTATCCTATTGATTTCATTCATTTCTGCTTTGGTACTTCATTGTTAATATTTTATATTGAAATGATTGATTTTTGCAGTGGATAATATTGTGTTATTTATACCTATTGTTTGTATTATTGCACGTTTGATTAATAACTAACATGCATGTTGTTTTTCTGGTTTCTCTTTATAGTAACCACACACACACACACACACACTCACATGTACACCTATTTCTACAATAAATGAGTGGTCATAAGAGAGAGAGAGAGTGTGGACATGCTTTAGTATAACTTTTTTAGTCTCATACTATAGTATAACATCATTATGCTACTTTGGATGACATGCTACCCTATGACTTTTTCATGTTATTTTGGGCAACATGCCGTAGTATCGGGTTTTAGTTGCTATTTAGGATTACATGATATAATATGACATTTATATGCTATTTTGGACGACATGCTATAATATTATGGTTTTTTTATGGTATTTTGGACGAGATACTATAGTGTGAGTTTTGTTATACCTTTTTGGATGATATATTATAGTACGACTTTTTCATGCTACTTTGGATGACATACTATAGTACGACTTTTTTAAACTCTTTTGATAGACATGATATAGTAAGACTTCTTTATACTAATTGAGATGACATGCTATAGAAATTTCTATGATATTTTGAACATCATTCTACAGTATAACATTTTTAGGATAGTTTGGATGTCATGCTACAGTATGACTTTTTTTAATGGTATTTTGGACGTCATGCTATAGAATGACTTTTTTCACCTATTTGAACAATCTGCTGTAGTATGACTTTTTTCACCTATTTCGGATGCTATGCTGTAGTATGACTATTTTATGCTATTTCAGAGGACATCTTTTAGTATGACTTTTAATGGTATTCGAACGACATGCCAAAGTGTGACTTTTTAATGCTATTTCTGACAACACCATGTTGTCAGAAATAGCATAGTATGACTTTTTTGTACTTTTTGAACAACATGGTTTTAGTATGACTTTTTCATGCTATTTTGAATGACATGCTATAGTATGACTTTTTTAATGCTATTGTGGATGACATGCTATAGTATGACCCTTTTGTTTTTTTGAATGACATGTTTTAGTATGAAAATTGTGCTATTTTGGATGACATGCTATAGTATGCCTCTTTTATGCTATTTAGGGTGACATTTTATAGAATATCTTTATGCTATTTTTCAACGACATAGTATGACTACAGTATGACTTTTTTATGCTACTATGGATGACATGCTACAGTATGACTTTATTCATCTATTTTGGACAACAAGCTATAGCATAGACTTTTTTTATGCTATTTCGTATGACATGCTATAGTATGTCTTTTTTATGCTATTTTCAATAACATGCCACAGTATGAAATTTTCACCAATTTTGGACCACATGCTATAGTATGACTTTTTAATGCTTTTTTGGACTACATGTTATAGTATGATTTTTTT
>NW_024621658.1:0-1502 GCF_008729295.1 Plectropomus leopardus | reverse complement strand
GTTGTGTGAATGCTGTGTGAATGTTCTGTTAAACTTATGTGAATGTTCTGTTAAACTTATGTGAATGTTGTGCTGCTGTTGTCTTAAAGTTATGTGAATGTTGTATAAATGTTATGTTGATGTTCTGTTAAAGTTATGTGAATGTTGTGTTGATGTTCTGTTTAGGTTATGTGAATGTTGTGTTGATGCTGTGTTAAAGTTACGTGAATGTTGTGTTAATGTGAAATAATGTAATCTATGATAAAATGTGTTAAACACAGTGAGCGTGGTGGAGCGGTGTGACCTTCTCGCTGCCTGCCAGGTCGACCAAGTAAAGTTTCCCCGACAGTTTAAGCTCCGTCTCCACGTTCTCCTGCTTGATGTTGATTAGAAAAATGCTGTGACTGCGAGAGCTGTGCTCGTTCATATCTGTAGGACGAAGAAACAAGAAATACATCTTGTCACCTTTTAAATCTAATAAAGAAAAGAACCAGATTATCAGCGTAGCGCCCCCCAGAGGCAGCAGTGGTATCAATGAAAAATGAACAAACAAAATCCTGATGTTATTTGTTCAGAGTCTGAGGGGGGCGTACTGCAGTATTAGTGGTATAAGCACTATTGTAGTATAAGCAGTGCTGTAGCATTGGCAGTAATGGTGGTAAAAGCAGTATTGTAGTATTGGCAGTATTAGTGGTATAGGCAGTATTGTAGTATTGGCAGTATTAGTGGTATAGGCAGGATTGTAGTATTGGCAGTATTAGTGGTATAAGCAGTACTGTAGTATCGGCAGTATTAGTGGTATAGGCGGTATTGTAGTATTGGCGGCATTAGTGGTATAAGCAGTACTGTAGTATTGGCAGTATTAGTGGTATAGGCAGTATTTTAGTATTGGCGGTATTAGTGGTATAAGCAGTACTGTAGTATTGGCAGTATTAGTGGTAAAAGCAGTATTGTAGTATTGGCAGTATTAGTGGGGCAGCTGTGGCTCAGAGGTAGAACGGGTCGTCCTCTAATCCGAAAGTCAGCAGTTTGATCCCCAGCTCCTCCAGGTAACATGTTGAAGTATCGTTACGTATTTACGTAAATATCGTATTGAACCCCAAATTGCTCCCGATGCCGCATCATCGGAGTGTGAGCGCGTGTGAATGATTACTGAGTAGCAGGTGGCACCTTGTGCAGTAGTTTCAGCCACCAGTGTGTGAATGGGTGAATGTGACAATGTAGTTTGAAAGCGCTTTGAGTGGTCAATAAGACTAGAAAAGTCCATTCACAATTTATAAGCAGTATTGTAGTATTGGCAGTATTAGTGTTAAAAGCAGTACTGTAGTATTTGCAGTACTGTAATATTGGCAGTATTAGTGGTATAAGCTTTATTGTAGTATAAGCAGTATTAGTGGTATAAGCTTTATTGTAGTATAAGCAGTTTTGTAGCATTAGCAGTAATAGTGGTAAAAGCAGTATTGTAGTATTGGCAGTATTAGTGGTAAAAGCAGTACTGTAGTATTGGCAGTATTAGTGGTAAA
>NW_024621657.1:0-1598 GCF_008729295.1 Plectropomus leopardus | reverse complement strand
ATTTTGATAGTAACATTTTTGGCCGATAAATAGAACCGATAATAATAAGCATAAGTTGCTTTGATTTGGCCCGTGTTGCCATGGTTTCGCTCCTCCAGTCCTACACACTCTGCATGATGCTGCGTGTCAAACTGCTGCTGCGAGATCAGTCCACAACATGTCATCAGTCAGCAGCAGGGTTTAACCCTTTGTTTCTTTCTCTTTTTTAACTCTTTCTCCGCCATTGACGAGATTTTCAGTCAGTCAGTGTTTTCACTGTAGTGTAGGGGACACTGTTACGGATGTTACGCAATAAAACAACATTTCCACGTCCAAAAACAAACGAACAAGACGATCTAAGGTCCCAGGGGGACGGGGGAGAGGACTACTAACGTGCCGACTCTATCGCTATGTAGCGGCTTAGGACTTTTAGAATGTCTCTGGGATTTTAAGACATTTCCAAGATTTTTGGACATTTCTTGGATCTTAGGGACATTTCTTGGATTTTAGGATGTCCCTATGCTTTTTGGACATTTCTGGGACTTCAGGACTTTTCTAGGATTTTGGGGGATTTCTGGGGATTTAGGATGTTTTAGGATCTTAGGAGATTTCTTGGATTTTAGCACATTGCTAAGGTTTTAGGATTTTTTTAGGATTCTATGACATTTCTAGGATTTCAGGATGTTCCTTGAGGTTTATGACATTTCAAGACCTATAGGACATTTCTAGGATTTTAGGACGTCTGTCGGGGGTGTGGGGGTCCTCCACTGGCTCTTTTTTTGATCAACAAGCTCTGTTTTGATGCTGTTTTATGCTCTCTGACACCTTAAATATACCAAAAGGACAAAAACGATTCCCAGTGTGAATGACTCACTGACATGGACACTGTCAGTCATGATGGAGTCATCGGGAAAAGTGGGATCTTAGATCATGTTAGATCATTGCAGGAGTCACGCAGGTGATATTTTAAGTCATGTTAGCGACTCAAACTGACACATCTCAGCAGCTGTGGATGAAGATGCAAACATGCTAAATAATCACTGAGAGGTTAAAGGTTAAATAAAGATCTGAAACATAAAAGTTGGTAAGTTCAGTAAGAAGTGCTGATTGTGAAACAGCTGACGGTAAAATTAGGTCCCATCAGCGCCGCTGTCGTGGTGATTCAGCTCCTCCCGATCTGACTGTAAAACATTCGCGCTCGATTCACATTATTGAAGCGACTCAGACCACAGATTGCAGTTTAATTATGGTTATTGTCTTGCTGTTTCTCCTCCAGTCAGCTGCTGGTGGTCCCAAATTAGCCCGTCTGTTGTGTAGCTTCCCCCCACACGCTCGCAGCCGTGATCGCGGTCCTGCAGCTGAAATAAGCTGATTTCTCCGATGCTGCTCCTGCATGTAAGCTGCATTTAGAATAATTAAAGGATGCTAAGCTTTGCAATACCTCATTGCTGTCCTGTCAGAGGTCAGTATGGAGACTAAAGCCAGCGTATCCTGCAGAGCAAAATGTAAAGGCAAATATGTCCTTATCACACATACTTTTCATGGTTTTACCCGTTATTTCACATGTATTTCAAGCTTTAAACTCGGCACATATTGGTGCAATTTCTGTCAAAAACACA
>NW_024621656.1:0-1270 GCF_008729295.1 Plectropomus leopardus | reverse complement strand
TCTTTATTCTCTTTTGATGGATGACAGTGTCTTCATACTGTAAACATAGACACAGTGCAGGTTGGGATTAATATGGAGGGAAGTCGGCTTCATTCATCTTTGATTTCCTTTTACTATCAGTCGTAGAAATCACTTCGTATGCAAATGATAACCTCTTTGATATTAAAATTTAAAAAGGCTGGTGTAGTCTTACATGTTGTATGCAGATTTATTAATTTATGCTATTTGGGTTGGGAACAGATACACAGTGGTGTCCTTTCAAAGCAAGATAATGTAACATCAGCATTTCATTAGTTGCTCGGAGGGAAGTATGTGAATGGTGGAAGCAAATCCCTGGTTGTGAGGTAGATTTAGGTCTCCTGGGAGATATAAGGCCTCAGGTCATAGGATGATGAAACTGGGCTTTAACAAAGACAGTCTTATTTGGTGTACATACAGTGTGTGTTAGCTATTTTAGGAACAATAAAAGGAAGTGTAAGAGCCATCACAGGCACATTTTTTCTCTCTAAAAATGAAATAGTAGGCAATGAAGGCCTCAGTTGAGTCAGTTAGCAGATGCTTACTGCAGCAGAATAAAGACAGCTCTCAGCTCGCCTCTCGCTGTTTGAGGAGTGTTTTCCATCCAAATAGAGTCACATACAAGAAAATGTGCGTACGGCGGGCGAAGGCCACTGAGCGGCATGAATACTCTTGTGTTCATTTATGAGCGATGTGGATCTGGTGGGTGGTTTCACTCTCTGAAAATTGTCTTCATTCAACTTCTTTGAAAGAGCAAATATGAAGGACATCTGCTCAGGTCTGGGCAATTAGAGGGTATATTTGCTCTGATCATTTGTTTCCTTTGGACACGCCGTATCTCTCCAAGGCCACCTATACTGATGGATGCTATTTGCATTTGTTACGCCCGTTATTTGTGTGATTGTGGCGGCACATGAGCTGGAGATATTTAACACCTCACCTGAGACTGCTCAAAGGCTGTCAGGAAAGGGGAGAAGGAACTGCAAGTCTGCTTCTTGCTGAGAATGAAAATTTAATATTAAAAAAAGGACGAAGGGAGTTAGTGCTGTCACAAACCATGCTAATGATCAGCTGTTTTAATCTTCATTTCAATTTAGTTGATTTCAGTTTGCTCATGCAGTCTCTTAACCCTTTAACACCTGGATCAACATCAGTTTTCTTGTGCTGCATTTAGACACTTTTAAATAAGTCTTAAACCTCTGATACCAGTGCAAATGAATTTGATTTGTTTAAAAAACTAAAAAAAAAAAAA
>NW_024621655.1:0-2951 GCF_008729295.1 Plectropomus leopardus | reverse complement strand
ATGAATGAATATCTGCACTTTAGTGCTGGATTTCATGTGTTTAGGGTGCTTGTTGTTGTCACGCGGTAATATAATATTTCATAGGCAGACGAGGATCAAAACGTGATGATCAGCTGGGCCTCTGTGAAGCCCACTCTGTCCTCACACTCTGCACTGTTGCACTAAATTTGATGTGTGGCATTAATTTTGGAATATGCGATAGCCAGGGCGGTGATCGGCTTTTTTAACTGGAGGGGTGGGGGGGTCACTTTAGAGCATTTTGAAACAAAAACATTAGTTTTTTTTATGACATATTACTATGATTGCTGATATGAGGTACAGCTGTTTGCATTCAGGGGGTTGCATTATGTATTTTAGACTGTGACTGTATTATTATTTTATATTGTGTGTATAGTTTTATATGAGTTACAAAGAGTTTTCCAAGACAAATAATTCAATCCACAGAGGGGATTGCTGCATAGCCGGTGTGCTTATTTTCTTATGCCATTTGTGTATTTTGCTCTGTTGCAAAGAATTGGTGGATTAAATCACTTATGCTTTTGTTTTGTTTTGGTTGCAGTTAGTGAGCCGCTGCATTTGGGGTTGTATTTGTATTGATATAGTTTTGCCCACTTCGGCAACCTTAAGCTTCTAGGACGTAGTTTGTTGAGTTCCAACCCGCCTGGTTCTTCCTGCTTAAAGCTAATTTTATATAAATATTTTTGTAACTATTTTTAATATAACAGTGTTTGGATTGTAATAGTTGGAAGTGATACAGCCTATGCAACACTCTTAATACATTGTTTTTTTCCTCATTTTAATTCATTTTAAAGTCATGAAACAGAGAGTAGGTGCAGTAGCTTGTACTCACAGCAGTCCAGCAGCAGCTTCTGCTGGGATGCAAAAACACCACTCACACTGACCACATGCAGAACTGCAGTACTCTGTAATACTAGGACCAGCACTACCAATAATGGCAATTTAATAACTTTAATAGTTATTATTATTACATTTTCTTATGATTATGTTTGGACAGCGGTGTGTGGTTGCTTATTGTAGCACAGCAGTATTTTTTCTTTATAATATTTTATCAATATATACTGTGAAGGTGCAGCGATAACTTTTCTGTAGGTCAACGTGGAAGTTAGTGTCGCCTTGTTCCCTTCATCAAAAAGCCCAGGAGTTTTTTCATTCGATGTTGGATTATTGCAGAAAATAAGCTCTGTGGTAAACAAACTTTTATAAGAAGTGAAACTGATATCTGATGTTTGATTCCTTCCAACAACAAGCAGAACAACATGTAAATCTGCAGAGATCACAGCAGAGCTGTGACTTAGGGACTGTTCTGTAGCTGTGCTGCTTCCTGACATTTTGGGGAATGCTCCTCTCTATAGTTCCACTATAACTCAAACACAATGTTATTTTCCATTATTTTTGTAGAATTCAAGTTGGCATAAAAAGATATGAGGGGAAAAAAATAAGAATTGAATTGAAATTGATGTTGGTCTGGGAAATGACTATTTTTTTAAAAATTAGATTTTCCAGCTTTTTGTCTGAAATGTATTTTTTAATGAAAATGCACAAATTGAATTCATCTGTACTCACCACATCTCAGCCTTTCATACCCTCAGGTGATGAAAAACAAACATAAAGAAGTTATCGGTTATCGGGATATCTTATCAGCCGCAAGAAGCTGCAAATTATCGGTTTATCGGTATCGGTTGAAATAATCATTATCGTGCATCACTGGTTATGATACCTTCATATCTCACTTAAGAGTCAAAGGGAACGTTTAAGCTTGACAGAAATAGTGATTTGATGTATATTGTGATATATATTGATACCGACTGATATGAAAAAAATGATTGTGATAGGACTTTTTTTCCATGTCGCCCAGCACTAACTGCATAGAATCAAGGTCTTTAAACTAGATTTTGGCACAGCGACTAAGTTCAGGACAGGTTCTAGTAATCGGCTGTTAAAGCAGCACCTATCTTGAGGTCATTAAGTCCATTGTTATCGTGCCTCATACTTTGTAAACTAACACAGACCAGTCGACTGAGTAAGCCTGCAGCTCTCTGGGCCTCTGGAGTTTTGCCCGGCTGTTAATCCAGCCCTGTGTCTGCTTCTGTCTCGGGAGGCTGTTACATTTGTAAACACTTAATGGTAGCCTCTGTACTATTTTAATCGTGACATAATGGTTTGATTTTAAATTCACAACAAAAACAAAAAAATCATGGTGAAGTCTGTATCCTTGAGTAAAACTAAAAAGTTATCAGTTAATCTATAGTTAATCAACAAAATAATATTAAAATGCTAGTCTGATAATAAATTAATCACTGAATGATTTTCCAGTTCCAGCTTTTCTATTTAGACAATTAGCATTTTTTCTGTGTCCGATCATTAGTTAATTAGTCAACATTTAAACCGTTAAAATCCCTCTGACATAAACACATTAAATGTACATTAAAATTTTAATTAAGGATTTTGGAGATGACAGATTTTGCATGCTGCATTCAGTGACACGCTCTGAGCTCTGTGATCGCTGTTTGTTTACATTCGCTGCAGATTTTGTATGACAACAGAGCTGAAATCCAGATTACACACGACACACACACACACAGACACACAGAGGCACACCTCCTCCAATCTGCCGTATTAAATCTCTGCTGTTTTTTTGTGCCAGATGGTGTTTCTGTTTAACTGGATCTGAACCTCCAACAAAGGCTGTTTGGGCTGCATTCACAAGCACACATACACTTCCTCTGATGCATGGGCTGCTTTTCATTATGCCAACATGTCTCCCTGCTTCCCTCCCTCACTCATGACTCTTTTTTCGTATCTTAGCTCCCCCCAGTGAGGACGAGAGAGCGAGAGAGAGATGTGAGATAAAAAGCTGCATGAAGAGCTAAAGCTGCCAAATAAGAAATCCTTTGTTTGATAATCTCATACCCCTTTCCCACCATAGTTAG
>NW_024621654.1:0-1817 GCF_008729295.1 Plectropomus leopardus | reverse complement strand
ATGGTCGTTTTCTAGGGAAAAGGAAAAAGTCATTTCAATTCCCGCCAAGTAGCACAATGGCCTAATTTACCTTTTCTAAAAGACACAGCAGTTTAAAGCATACTAACTAGACACTAAGAATGTATCGGATGCTTGGGTACATTTAGTTAAGGAGGTGTTCTTTTACACTGTTTGCATCTCCCCACACAAACCAAAGAAGTAGACATTTCATTTCACAGTTTGAATAATGTACTCTGTGGAAAAAAGCACTGATAGTCTCAACCTAATTATACTTTCAAATAGGACCAAAAGCAAGTAGCTCCTACTCTATTGTATAAGTTGGATGTGTACGAGCTATTGCAGCACTTTCATCCTTTGATTGGGTCAACAAAGCCTGGAGTGTTATATTCCAGTAATTTTACACACAAACACACTTGTCGCCACTCGGCTTGAGGGACTTTGGAGGAAAGAAGAAAGACACATGCATACAGACTGGGTCTGCAGTCGTCTTTTCATTTTTCAGAGACACTTTAAACAATCAATGCTGTCTCCAGAGTAATCCATATTCTCCATATCCGTGTTTGCAAGACATAAAACATCAATTATTGTGTCAAATTTTATCCAGAAGTCAAGAATGACAAGTAGGGCATACAAATGAGGCCTAGATACACACATGCATGCCCGCACGCACATGGTCATGCACAAACTGTACTCCAAACACACACACAAGCTCTCTTGCACGCTCCCTCCCCCTCTCTTTGCCTCTAACACACAAATACACCATCCTATGCACACACACACACACACACACACACACACACACACACAAATTCGCATTCACCCCCAAAAGCAATCCTTTTTTGAAAGGGAAAGCAGGGGGCTGAGAGGGGCGTGGAGCGCAGCTCGCTAGCTAACGTACATAATGAAAAGTGCAAGCTCTGTCATTTTCTGCAGATAAAAGTGTTCTGATGAGAGCCGGAGACAATAGCAGCGCATTAATCTCCTTGACGTGCCGAGCTTTGGCTTTAAAACACTCACTTCCCCCATTCCGAGGACCTCTATCTATCTACAGCTGTGCTCTCCGAAAACACATTAGGAGTTCCCATGCACACACACACACACACGCGCATATTACAAAATGCACCTGTGCAAACAACTCAGAAAATAGTAGCAGTATATATTCAGTTCACACATATACACACACACAAATACCAACACAAGGTTTCAACCAAACCTTCACCCTTAACACTAAAAAGGCAATGTGTCATTAAAGTGGTGTTTTTGCTATTTAATTCTGCATAATGATTGGCGTTTACCATTGACAATCTTATGTAAAAGCAAACATGGTGACTGAGCCAAAATGTTAACAGTGCTAACAGGCCTAAAAACAACAACAGGCTGACAAAGCCAACAGTGTTAATCGGGGGGGACCTGGGAAGGAATGAAAGATGGAGCGTGATGTCAGTCTGTCTTGTTACTCAGGGTCGGGACGATGATGTCAGCGGTAACCATCAGCTGAACGGCACAAACATGGCGTGGGTTAAAGTGCTACAACCCTGTCCTGCCACTGTCGCATGGGACCATAGATAAAGAAAACTGGACACAGCTTTCGAGGATGGGTACCATTTATTATTATAAAGATGAGTCAGTGGTGAATAAAGTCAAAAAAGCTTGATTTCTGCAGGTATAAGACTACATAACTGGGCCCATAAAACACACACACGAGGAAGAAGTCTTTTTTGGGCCCAATGGCATCATGCAACTGTGTTTCAGAGCCCAACACTGCTTTTGGGGGCCTGTTTGATACTGCATAGTATTGCAATATTTTGATTTTATTT
>NW_024621653.1:0-3913 GCF_008729295.1 Plectropomus leopardus | reverse complement strand
ACATATATATATCATTTTTATTTTTCCCTTTTTTGGATAACTTTCTAATAATCCTTTCCCATGTTTTAAAACTATTTTTAGGTCATTTTCTTGTCACCTTTTACTAATTTCTTGCAGTTTGGGTCATTGTCATTGACTTTTTTCCTATATTTTAGAAAGAAATCAAACCAATCAGCTCTGTTTTCAAATAGCTTGTGAAAGGTGTCTGAACACAACTGACAACTTCAGTCAAAAAACTCCCCTGGCGTTCCCATCAAAAACAGAAGCAAAACTGCATATTCTGCAAATGAAGTATACTGAAAGTATTTTTTTTATTTCCAGTGCTTTTTAAGGACTTTGCTTTGTTTTTTTCTGTGCATTTTTTTCAGTTTTTTTTGGTTTATTTTCCATGATTTTCTGTCAACTTTCCAACTATTATTATTATTATTGTTATTAGTATTTTTTTTTTTTTTGCTCATTTTTGGGCCATGTCATGTTAGGTTGCTCGTTCTCCCTAGGTTTAATGTGCTCAGGTTTCAAAGGGTTAACAAAGGGTCGTCAGGGCTGCTGCTGGTTTGCAGTGGGGTCAAAAAAGAAAGGAATGTGCATAATATAATTTCAATAGAATTAAATATTAATGAAGTATCAAAAGTATAAATTTAGAATTGAATTACTGAGATGTGATCCGGTAGCATAATTAGCTGATGATTAAATAAAATTACCATGAAAGTGATAAAAAGGAAATGCCCCTTAAACACAAACTTGAGTCAGGAAAAACTGCTGAAACTAATTTCTTATCTCACTTTCTCTCCGTCTGTGTCTCTGCGTTGTCCTTCGGTGCCCTTGTGACATGCAGTACCCCTCCGATTCGCTCTCTCTCTCCTCGTGGCGGTTTTCACGGCGTTTGCAGTTTCTCTTCTTTGTTCAGTGAACTTGATAAATACAACCAGAAATGCTGAGTTTTCCCTTTTGGTCGCTGTTATTCCCACACAAATCACCTGCATAAAACAGAGCTGAATATAACAGATACAACAGAAGATGATCCTTTAATGGATTCTTTTTCATTCAGTGGATGGCAGCGATTCCTAATAAAAATCTCTCTCTTGGTATCGTTTGGTGTAATAATATGAGTCAGTGTGCTGAGTGAGGAACGCAGCCAGGATCCAGCCATGCATGACTGACAGGTGGACCAACAGGATTACACAGGCTGTAGATGTGGAGCCGCTTTCAGTTTCACAGTAAAAAAGTCTCTTAAGAAAACCTCTGATCTGTCTGAAGTCACATTTCTCTCCTAACACCAGCTCCTCTTTTCCTTTTTCTTTTGTTCACTTCTCTATTTAATGTATATTTTTAGCCGTGCGTTTGTCATGGCCGCACGGTTGTCAGACGAGTATTTGGCGCACGTCTTTGCTCCTGACTAAAAACAGCTGTGGATGGACAGAAATTCATGTTCCTCACATGATAAATTATCCTCTATTAACACTTGGCTGAAACTTTTTTTAGTGAAATATCTCAACAACTCTTGGATAGACTGATGCAGTTTTATGCACATATTCATGTTCCCCTCAGGATGAATCATAATAAAGTTGTCTCCTTTTATTCATTTAGTGCGATTACCAGGCCAAGTTTTAATTTGTCTCTTATGTGGGATTGTATGGCTGGAAAAACAGTGTCCTTAAAACACTCCCTCCCTAAAAACCACCCTCCTTCAGGGGCTAAAAAGCTGCTAGAAAAACAGGAATGGGTCCCCCAAAAACTGCCATATTGGGAGCTGGAAATCTGCTTTGAATACAGGGACAGGTCCCTAAAACACTGCCATGTTTGAAGGCCAAAAAGCTGCTGGAAAAGCCACAAGAGGAGCTGGAAAATACAGGGAAGGGTCCCTACAAAACACACACATTTGGGAAATAAAAAGCAGCTGGAAAAATTGGGACTGTCCTTCAAAAACTGCCATGTTTGAGGGATGAAACGCAGCTGGAAAAGAGCCACTTGCTAAAAAGCCGCTGGAAAAACAGGCACTGATCCCTAAAAAGCGCTCATGTTTAGAGGCAAAAAAGGCACAGGAAAAACAGGGATTTGTCAAACAGTTTTTGTAATTTATTGTTCTCAAACGGCAGTCTGCAGCTCGGCGGTCGTCTCATTGAGATGTAACGCCCTAATATTCTGCGTCACTTTAACAATCGATTTGGTACGTACGAAACATGCAAATGTCACTTTTTCGGGATTGGCAGAATGCCAACCTTTTCTTCTGGCATCGTGGTTGCTTGTGCTCTACTGGCATGACTTCCTGGCAAACCAAAATGGAACTGAGCCATCGTTACTGTCATTAGCTCCACCTGTGATCCACATTTTTAAACGCAGAGATGAAGACTTTCTGACTCTCTGCGCCTCTTTGACTCTGTGGGCCGAGGCTCTCCCCGAAGGCCGGCCGATTGTGAAACAAATCCCCCTCAGCTGTAATGATTTACTTTTTAATTTCAGTTGCATTCATGCCGTCATGTTGAAGTTATTCCTTTTGGCTCTGCTTTCTTTAATCTGTTTGTTCAGCTCGGCTCGATTTGCTGCGTCGGTATCAGCGGATCACTCTGCGGACGCAGCCCACTCGTACGAGCGTCTGGGTGTGTCGAACGACTCCTCCGCTCTCTCTCCTCTCCTGATAGCAAACATTGACGCTCCATTATGTGGAATTTCTGCCCCAAAACAGATCCTGTGAGCGCTGAGACGACTGATGCAGCTTTTTAAAATTTTACAGCCACAAATCCTCTTTCTCTCCCTCCCCATTTACACAAATCCTCACCTCTATCTTCTTTTTCTCCTCTCTCCCCCACGGTTAATACTTGTTACTTTATAGCTGCTTCACATTTATGCCATCATGACAATCCACTGGGGAATTTTGTGGCATAAAAGGAAAATGTAAACATATCACAAACAGGCAAAAAAGAAGTGAAGAAACTGAAGCAGTTGTAGCTTTTTGTGTTTTTAGTTTGAGAAATAGCCAGCAGGCAAGTTTACAGGCTTCAATCCAACGAGATACGAAAAAAACTAAAGTGAAAAGTTCTCTTTTGCAATACGAAGTCAAATGTTTATGTGGTGCACGGCAGGGACGGCTGCACTCTGACAGAAGACAGCGAAACTGATGTGAAGCGCCCCGGCTGCACACAGCTCAGAACCGGTCCGCAAAGTCTGGTTGAGAGCGTCCTTCCTGCTCCTCACAACATCTGTGCGAGCGGCAAACAGCCCGAGAGGCCCGTCGCCGAGCAGCAGAGCGCCGTCAGGACGACCACGCAATGCAGCCGCCGCGCCGCCCTGGCTGCAACATCCAGTTTGTGTCCAAAAGGGTGCGTCCAGACCGAGGAGTGAGAGGTCAAAGGTCGTTGGAAACACATCATTTTCCAAAAAAAACCTCAAACCTCAAACAAATGCCATATTTGAATATATATTTAAAACTGCAATGGATACACTTCTTTCGCTTTTATAGCTCGTATGATGTGCAGCTGGCGTTAATGCGACTTTAAGGACGCCAACCGCCATTAAACCCAAAGAAGAAGAGAAAGTACAACAAAGTCACATGACGTTCCACAAAACATGATGCGGTGTGTGAGGACGGAGGAAGAGACCGAGATCTTCTTCACTCTGATACCAGACAAAGAAATTACGGATATTAGATCGGCTTTATTGAGCAGCTGCAATAGAAATAAAGCTGCCAATGTTTTGGACATCCATCGCCATGGTTACTGGGATGTTATCGCGAGAGGAAAGTAACATAATATCACTCAATGGAAACGCATTATTGAAATTTCAAAAATACGGGTCAGAAGCAAGACAACTAAAATAAGAGTACTCATAAAAAAACAGGAAACTGAGGAGACGCTACCATGAGTCAGGAAATACAAAAAAACTGGATGAACCCGATAAATAAAAGAAAAAATAAATG
>NW_024621652.1:0-1040 GCF_008729295.1 Plectropomus leopardus | reverse complement strand
TTTTTTTTTTCTTTTTTTTGACCAACGGAGCATTTTTTGACCTGAACAGTCTGAATGTAACTATTTAGTTTCCACAGTGTATTTTAGACTTATTGTAGGAGCTGAGCTGCAAATTCACTGATTACACTCAAATACACAATCTGGACTACATTTAGGACACATGCATCAACACACACACAGTCATCAAAAATAAAAAGTGCATTAAATGCATTAAACGGTTCCTGAGGGGAAATATCTGGTAACAAAGTGTGAAAACTCACCTAGAAGGCGGAAGAGCAACTGTTTGGTTGCAACTTGGTAGTTGAAAATGTTGATGCCCTGATTGTTGTTGATGCCCAGTCGAGCCCCGGCCCTCACGATGGCGCGGCACAGGTTTGCGTTTCCTTTCATGTAAGCCAGGAGCAGAACTGCAACGACACACAGGTCACATGACGCGTCGATGACACAGTGGCTCTGTCACGAGAGGACCGCTAACGTGTGCCGTTAACGGGCTGCCGTACCTGTGTTCCCCTCATTGTCGGGTTTGTCCAAAGGGTATTCAGGCATGCACTCCAGGAACAACTCAAAAATGGCGGCGGCGTTCTCTTTTCCATAATGGCCGAGTACGTGCATCGGTGACTGACCCCTGAGCAGCAGAATGAGATCAACAGGAGACATTACAGTCAGATCTGAAGGTTAGCTGCAGAGAAAAGCTGCAGCGGCGTGAACTGGCTGATGGTGTCACCTGTGAGAGGGCGGGTCAAATCACAGGTGGCTGGTTTTACAACATCAAGCACATCACCTGTTTTTACAACCAAACAGCTTGTAGATAAATCAAATAAGAATCAGTAAAAAGAAAAGAAAACTCTGAAAAAGAGGAGAAAATCAGGACCAAAAAAAAAAAATTTAATAAAAAAAGACAATAAAAAGAAAAGAAACAAAACATCACAAGCAGGAAAACTAGAAAACCCACAAAAAATTTCGAGAAAAAAAAAACTTTGGAAAATTTGGAAAATCACAAAAAAGAAAATTAAGAAAAAGAAAGAAAAATCAGAAGAGAG
>NW_024621651.1:0-2500 GCF_008729295.1 Plectropomus leopardus | reverse complement strand
GTCGCTGAACTGTCAGCTTCCGCGTTCGGAGGTTTTCGGTCCGTGGGAGCTGCTGGACGCTCTGCGCAGAGACAATCAGGAGCTCGGTCTGATCATCGACCTCACCTTCACCACGCGCTACTACAAGCTGCAGGTCAGCATTCACACGCACATTCGCTTCTTCTCCTTCAGTTCAAAGCGATAAATATCAGAACGCCGACCGTGTTTGTGTGCGCAGGACGTCCCGGACTCGCTGCTGCTGGTGAAGATCCTCACCGCCGGTCACCAGGTTCCCGGCGACGACACGATCCTGAGCTTCAAACGAGCCGTACGAAGGTTTCTACGGGAGAACGCCGACAACGGTGAGAGACGCCGCTGAGGACGCTCTGCCGCGGGAACGGCGTCCACACGTGTTTACAGAGTCACATTTAAAGCAGCGGGTCAAACCTCGACGATCAAACGCACCCGTCAAATTATTGAAGACTTTTCACAATATTTGAATACAAATTTCACAACATCGTTAAACTAACGGTGTTCAGCTTCGGTGAAGTTTGAATTCGTGAAACTATAGTCGCAGAAGTTAGACGTTCTTTTACTTTCAGATATTTATTTATTGCAGATTTATGACTTTTTATTCTCCAACTATCTTAACTAGGTTTCTTTTTTAGTTAGAAAACTCTTTCAACTGCACGTTCATTTCTTTTTGTAATCGGCCAGGCGGATGATCTGTTGACGCCGACTTTCAACAACACGTGACATTTAGGATCCGTAATGCATATTTGTTAATTTCTGATCAAATCACTAAAAAGTGTCGTTACGTCGAGCTGCAGCTCTGTGAGATGCAGAGGAGGAGCAGCGCCTCCGTTTGGGTTTCTCACATTCATGAACCAGATCGACATTTGTCAGCTACTGTACCCGAAATACTGGGTCCGTATGTCCGGTAACACGGTGTTCGATGATCCTGCAGCAGCTGAAGCGACTCTTTAAAGTGACCCGTCTCTTCTGCCGCAGACAAGCTGATCGGCGTCCACTGCACGCACGGCCTGAACCGCACCGGATACCTGATCTGCAGGTGCGTACGCCGCGAAGCACGCGCAGAGCGCGAGCGCGAGCGTGAGCGGAGGTTAACGTCTGTGTCTGACCTGCAGGTACCTGATCGACGTGGACGGGATGGATCCCAGAGACGCCGTCCAGTGTGAGTCTGATGTTTCTATGACGCTCGTTTCTGGATGAAAGTGAAGCTGAAATGTTGTTTTGTTGTCAGTGTTCAACTCGGCACGAGGTCACGCTGTAGAGAGGCAGAACTACCTGGACGACCTGCGGAGTGGACGGAAGAGGAGGTAATCATATTTACTTTAACCCTTTAGTGTTTGTCTCATTTTAGTCTCTTTTCTTCTTCCTGTTGTGATAACTGTGTGTGTGTTGATGCATGTGTCCTAAATGTAGACCAGATTGTGTATTTGAGTGTAATCAGTGAATTTGCAGCTCAGCTCCTACAATAAGTCTAAAATACACTGTGGAAACTAAATAGTTACATTCAGACTGTTCAGGTCCAAAAATGCTCCATTGAAACCCATTCAAACTGACATTTTTGATCCCACAGCCATCAGAGCAGAAAAACAGGACTTGTATTATTTCTGGGTGTCATTCTGGGCTTTTGACTCTGAATTTGTCATTTTGACTATTTTCCACCTGATGAGGTCATTTTGACCATATTTGGCATATGGAGGAAATACATGCTATTTCCACTAGGTGACCTGTCACAGTCAATGTAGCTGCTGATCACTGACATATCCCAGACTGTCAGCAGCTACACTCACACACTGACATATCCCAGACTGTCAGCAGCTACACTCACACACTGAGGAGGAGGAGATTAAAAAGTAATTATTTTTTTAAATTCAGAACATAGTGGCATCATGACAAAAACCTGGAATTTAGAGGGATAAAATTCTGAAAATTAATGACTATTTGATATTTATAATTAGGACTGATGTTGGTTTAAAAAATAATCTCTATAAAAGTAGAGAATCATATTACTGTGTAATATTTTTCAAAGCTTTATTTTTAAAAGTGTATTTTGTGCTCAGAGAGATACGAGTGTGTCATGTTGAAGTGGGCCCTAAAGGGTTAAAACGCTCCCAGAGTAGTTTGTAATTTTCTTGTACTTTTTACTCATGAGAGAAAAAATGAAATTGATTTTGCTCTTAAAATGACTTTCTTTTTAAAAAAGTGATTTTCCAGCTTTTTGTCTGAAATGTTTTTTTAATGAAAAAGCACAAATTAAATGAATCTGTGCTCAGCACATCTCAGCCTTTCAGACCCTCAGGTGACGAAAAACACAAAAGAAGTTACGGTTATCGGTATCTGAGGAGCTGAAGTTATCGGTTTATCGGTTTATCTGTTGAAATAATCGTTATCGTGATCACTGGTTCTGATATCTTCATATCTCACTGAGGAGTCAAAGGAACCTTTAAGCTCCACAGAAATGCTGATTTGATGTTTATCGAGATAAATATCG